>NC_057809.1:54645008-54649289 GCF_018294505.1 Triticum aestivum | reverse complement strand
CTCTCTCTCTCTCTCTCTCTCTCTCTCTGTTTCCTTCTGTTTCTACGCTCCCTGATTATGCCCTTTCACCGTTTCTTAAATTCCCGGAGATTGGTAACTCCGATTGGGCTGAAATTTTGACACGATTTTTATCCGGATATGGGCTTTCTTGCGGCGAAAGAAGGGCACCAACCGCCTTACGGAGTGGCCACGAGGGCCCAGGGCATGCCCTACCCCCTGGGGCGCGCCCCTCGTCCTCGTGGCCCCCTCGGGCATCTTCTCGCGTTGATTCCACTTTCCAAAATTCACATATATTCTAAAAAATCTCCGTAAGTTTTTATCCCGTTTGGACTCCGTTTGATATGAATTTTCCGCAAAACAAAAAACATGCAACAAACAGGAACTGGCACTGGGCACTGGATCAATATGTTAGTCCCAAAAATAGTATAAAAAGTTGCCAAAAATATGTAAAAGTTGTAGAATATTGGCATGGAACAATCAAAAAATATAGATATAACGGAGACGTATCAGTACCCGGTCTCTATTTGCTGTAATGTCTCAACTGGGTGCGGTGGCGGATTAGGAGCAGGTGCTGATGAGCATCATCCATATAGGACCCTGGTGGACATTTGTTGCACTAGGGTTGGATGGCCAGATCCCCTACCTCCTACCACAGTCTGCGGACACGTTCAGACGTGTGCGTGTATGTTTGATCTATCCATTTTGGTGAACCGCATTGGAGTTGCCGTTATCTTTTTCCTCACTCAAGATGAGTAGTCTTCGCTCTTCTACTCCATTATTCCAAACTTCAAAAGCTCTAATACCTCTACATCCCTTCGTCAAAATACACCAATCCTTTGAGGGAAAGATAGAGGAGCCCCAACTTTATATTCTCACGGAAGCAAATTAGCGTCCCCTTTGAGTTTTTTCAGGGGACCTGAGTTTGCGGATATTTTCATTGCCTCTCTAGCTTTTGTACATCCGAAGCACACAAACTTATTGTGGGGAATACACGGCACTATAATCCTATCCTGGCTTCGATAATCTTATGCCCGGAGAAAGCATCAACTGTTCTTTCTAACTGCAATCACATGCATGTGTCATGTGTGCCAGAGCTGTACCGAGTTGCTTATAATTGCCGAGTCGAGTTTTGGATCAAACTCGGCGGACGGAAGTTTGCCGAGTTCCCGATAAAATAAACTAGGCGAAGTTCTGGAACTCGGGACAAAACCAGATTCTAGTAGTGAGAGAGGAGCAGCGATCATCTTTTCTTCACTTGTCAGTTTGCTCGCATTTGCTGGTCATTTCATTGTCCTGATTTTCAGCCTACCAATAGTATTAGACCTCTTAGGCAACGAACATTCGGTAGGAAGCATGGCAATTGCGAACCTTTTTAAGGGCAAGTTCTTCAGAGCACAGATGACAATTTCTCAGAAACACATGGCAAATTGTTGGCAAACAAAGGATTTGCTGTGAAAATTGTCGTGCTCGCTCGAAGGAATTGCCACTCTTGACACATAAAAGCGAAGGTTCACTGAGTAGCATTACCAATAATATTTAGGACAATTTGGCAAATAAGAAGAACCACTTGTCTATGCCTTTTTTCATGGAGTTATGATCCTCGTGACATGGTCACATGGAGTACCATCTGAATTTGCATGAATGCCTACATTTCCAAGGACAGGATCCCTAGTCTCTGGTGTCGTTTCTTACATCGTCAGAGCCCTCTCAGATTGAGTTATGATCCTCGTGATAATATTTATTAAATTTACATTTTTACAGCTTGTCAAAAAAGACATTATCAACCAGAAAAGCAGTACTGGTGTCGTTTCTTACATCGCCAGAGCTCTCTCAGATTGATTACCATCACCTCTTGGTGTGTGTGGCTCCATCAACAGCCGAGGCGTCGGAATCCATTGTCGAAGTTGAAGTGTGGCTTGGCGGCGGCACCGCCCCTGAGGATGTACTGGTGGTACGCCATGGCCACGGCGGCGCCGGAGAACGGCCCGACCCAGAAGATCCACTGCTCGCTCCACGCCTTGCTGTTGTTGTACACCACGGCGGCACCCAGGCTCCTCGCCGGGTTGATCCCGGTGCCGGTGACGGGGATGGTGGCCAGGTGCGCCACCACCACCGCGAACCCGATGAGCAGCGGCGCCAGCACCGGCACGTGGGTGTCCCGCGCCATGCGCTTCGGGTCGGTGGCCGAGAACACGGTGTACACGAGGACGAAGGTGCCGGCCGCCTCGGCCAGCAGCCCCCCCGCCTTGGAGTACCCCGGCGCGACCTCGTTGGCGCCGCCGCCGTAGAGCTCGTAGTACCGCGCGCCGTGCACGGCCCTGACCATCGCCGCGCCGCAGATGGCGCCGAGGCACTGCGCCGACGTGTAGAGGAAGGCGCGGGGGAGCGACAGCTTCCTCGCCAGCAGCAGCCCGAACGTCACGGCGGGGTTGACGTGGCCGCCGGAGATGCCGGCGGTGCAGTAGACGAGGACGGCGATCATGCCGCCGAAGGCCCACGCGATGCCCAGCACGCCGGCGCCGCTGCACGCTTCCGCGTCCGTCTGCCGCTTGTGGCCGATCACGGTGGCGACGGAGACGTAGACGAAGAGCAGACTGGCCATGAACTCGGCGATGATGGCGCGGTACAGGGACCACTGGCCAAGCTCGCTGGCGTCGAACAGCCGCACCGCCGGAGGGTCGAGGTAGTCCTTGGCGACGCCGATATCGTTGTTACCATGGGCCTCTCTACTCTGCTTGCCCTGTGCAGCGCCGGCCATGTCGATGTCGATCGACCTCTAGCTCAGCTGATTAATTCGGGAAGAAAAGAAGAGATCGATGGATAGAAATAATTAAGAATCGGCTAAGTATTGTGTCCATAACCTGCTGGCAAAGATGCTTCTATATATAGAGAGGAACCACAAGGCAGACGTGGTAAGCTATCTTCAAAAGAATCCAAAGAGAGGAAGGCCACTTATGCCCTAGCAGACACCATTTACAAACCACAAGCACCATTTACTCACAAGCCAAAGGCTCTCTTTTTTCTTTTTCTTGAAAAGACACCCAAAGGGCATCCTATGTCTGGTAGTAATTATCAAGCAAACCGGTAGCTAGTGCAATGAAAAAAGAGAGCCTTTTTTTTGCAAGAGAAATTTCCAACCTATTCATCAATCAAGGCAGTACATAGAACACTTAACCTTTGACGGCCAATAATCCTTAATTTTAAAAAGTAACACATTAGTCATTTTTTTTAATTTGACCAAATTTATAGGGGAAAAATATCGACATCTACGATACCAAATGATAGATATATATCAGTACAGATTTGATATTATTGTAGATGTTGATATCTTCTCTATATAAGCCTGATCAATCTTTAGAGAATTTGACTGAACACAAAATTTATACGACTATGTTTTGAGAAGGAGGTTGCATTATTTTAAATATTTGGATTCGAAACATGGAAATCATATGTGTTGAGTGACTAAAAGTCTGTTAGAACATTATCAATAGTTCCTCACGTTATTTACATATATAGTACAATACCCAAAATAGTGCTCAAATTTCTTGCATAACTAATTTTTAAAATTTGGCCAAGTTTGCAAAGAAAAATTATCAACATACACCACACCAAATGATAGATATATTCATACTGATTTGGTATTGCTGTAGATGTTGATTTTTTTTTGTGTATAAGCATGATCAAAGTTTATGAATTTGTTGACTAGGACAAAATTTATATGATTTATGTTTTGAGAAGGAGGGGGTATTCAAATATTTAAAGTGAAAACTTGGAAATCATATGTGTTGAGGGACTAAAAGTATTTCTTTCTTACTTAAATGCATACCACAATATCCATGATAGTGGTCAAAATTATAATATATATTAATATCGAAAGTATTGAGTCAACTCTGCATAGTTCTTAGTTGCCCTGCATTCTTACCGTGGTAATACAAGGTATAATTTTGCATATCTAGCTTTGTTACGAATTCTACCTTAGTCATCGGTTAGTCTTTGATAGCTACAACAATATCAATCATTCGGTGGTCTCGATTGTGTGCCTAGCTGGTACTCCTTTTTTCTCTGCATATAAGATTTTGTCTGAAGTCAAACTTCGTAAAGTTTGGCCTTATTTGTATTAAAAAAATGTCAACATCTATAATACTAAAGTAATACAATATAAAAACTAAATTTATTATGCATCTAATGATATTAATTTTGTATTATGAATGTTGATATTTTTTCTATAAAGTTGGTCAAACTTTATGAAGTTTGACTTCATATGAATCTTATAGACAGAGT
>NC_057809.1:54635926-54644727 GCF_018294505.1 Triticum aestivum | reverse complement strand
ACCTCGTATATATTCTCATCTATGATGTGGTGTTAATTATGGCATCGCAAGTTTGTACTAGTAGTACGTAATTAACTAGACTTTTTAGTTCATGGTTGGGTCATAGTAGCAATCAATGAGTTGTCATGCGGACGCTAAAAAACGGTGTGCTCATATTTAATAAATGTATAAAAACCAAAATTAACTTTGGACAAGTATAAATGACAGAATTATTTGTGTACGATCAAAATTGTGATGTGATCATTGACCCCACAATTTACAGGTAGAATCGTCACTGCAATCGGGTAATACAAGGATCCACTAAAGGGTCACTAGGATTCCAGCTCTATCATCGATCACAATACCTGGCCGTGGGGTACACAATAGTCTCACGAGTGTGGCAACAAAATTCTCTATGTCGCATATTTAGGCACCTTGATTCATTCCGTAGGTGTCACGCACGAACCACCAAGTTAATCATACTATGAATGATTCCTAGTCTCTTAACACAAATTTATTTTGAATAATTAAAAGTCACAACATGAGTAGAATTGAATGTGTACAGTAATTTGCGGTTAAAAAAATGTACACAGTACCTTTGTAAAAAAAATTGTGTACAGTAATATACATCGACACTTCTGCCGTCCAAAATCGTAAACACGATTTCAAAGATATATGTAAGTCGTAAATATTTATTTTACTCAAGTTAGAATACATTGATTTTTTTTTCGAAACGGAGAATACATTGAATTTTGACCAACACGTAAGTAAAACCGTCTGGCGTAGCTGTGGGGAGGACCAGCTGCGTACACTGCACTGGCACTGCCGACTGAAACGGCGCTGAGCTGACGAGAATGCCCTCATACAGAGCTGCTGCAGGTTGCGTGGACGCGTACACCACGTGCCCCTCTATCATTTCGTCCTTGATCAATTCCTGATTTGAGGCTTATTATCAATTCCTATTTATTTCTCGAGGAGAAACCGTCAGGAGCACCAACGATGAAGAATGAATCACCCAGTAATAAAGGTACGTACTACTGTTTCTTCCTGTCTTGAGATCGAATCGAGCTGAATATGACGCCCCAAACTAACATTTAGATTGCTTGATTATATTCATATCTAACGTACGGTTGGCATTTTTTGCCAACTCTCGCTTGTTCTTTCTCCTCTACTTATTACGTGGCTAGCTTCCGACGACGTCCTTTTCATGCACTCACGACATGTTTGTTCTTCTTTGCCGTGTTGCTGCTTAGTCACGTTGTTTGAGGCCTCAGATGTGGGTGCCGACGAGCAAGCCGATCGTCCATGGATCGATGACAACGTTAACGTGCGAGTCGGGACCTGGGATCCAGCAGCAGCCAGAGACGGGGAATCGAATCGCTCGAGGCCGAGGATGGTAGTCAGGAGAAGATGACACGCCATGGAAACGGAGATGGGGACAGGAGCCGCGCCCGTGTGCTAGCACGCGCGCGTACTCAACAACTTAAGGTCGACCGATGGAGGCATGGTTTCTTTTGTATGTTTGCTGCTGCATGGCCTGGTCTCTGGCATCTATCTGTCTGAGATCATATGCATAGATCCAGTCTGATTAGATCAGATGTTCAACCTCCGTTCGGTATTAACTGTCGCTGAAATGAGTGTATCTAGATGTGTGTATTAGATACACTCGTTTCAATCCCAGAAGGAGGGAATAGGTTTTACCGAGAAAAATAAGAGATCAGATGTATAGGTAGAGATGTGCACATGTTGACCTACACGTAAGCATGCGATGCAAAGGCAACCAAATATATAGGGGCTGCTAGTCTAGCAAATGGCCGTGGTATTCCGTCAATGGTCGACGTAGCTCGTAGCTGGTAGTAGTAAACGGTAACTGTAAGAAAGCAATGCCTGCGTAGGTGTATGCTTTCTATTATATGCATGTGCATGGTCCTGGCCGATCGACCACAAGAATTAGGAGAGATCCACAATTGTGGTCGCAGAGAGAGACAGAGACCGCACATCCTGAAAACGATACATCTCTGGAACGTAGCGTTTCGTCGCAGTCGATACACATGGTGGTCTGACACCATCAATTCCAATTCCAAAATTCAATTATGCAGCGATCGAGCCAGCTTGATTTGTTCATATCCACACCGGTCACGCACTGAACCACTGCTGCCGCGTACGTACGTCTACGGCCCATAATTGTTCCCCCAGAAACCCATGTGACCCATCACACGCTGTTTTCCATCTATACGTATTGTTCTGTAAAAAGAAAAAAAAATAACGGTCTTCGTTTGATTCTAATTCTGTTATTTCTTGGGATGTTAGTCCTCCCAGCCTTATTTTTTTATGAGATTTTGAATGGTGTAAGCTTATTCAGTACTCAATAAAATGCGCCAGAAGGATTTCCCGTCCAAAAAAAAGCAGCATAAACCTTTACAAAAATACCCTTAAACGAACAGAAAAATACATTTAAATCTCTGGGGTGCCGAAGTCTTCGCTTATTGCCGCTTGTTTAAACACATGAGCTCGTAGCAGCGGCCGGGAAGTCTCAACGTAGACACCGATAACCGCGAACCGCATAGCAAATCGTCTTCCTGCCGAAGAAAACGCCAGAGGCCATGTAGAACGCCCCGGTTCTAGCTAGATGGAGTTAGGAAACAAAAAACTCACATGCTCCCCGACAAGACCAAGGCTTGCTAACCTTCATCATTCAATACTGGGCTGGAGAACCAAGACCGATAACCACATTGTTCACTTCGCAGTACAACGCGACCGAAGCAAGCAAAAGAAAATGATAGACAACCCAAAAGACTTGATCTAGGGACACACTATGTTCCACACACCTCTCGTTGATACAAAGAAGCATCATCGAAACGAGGACGAGGCGGGGAGACCTTACTCCACGGCAATGACTGCTCAACAAAGACAAACCCTAAATTTATTCCTAACCCTACCATCATCGTATCGAAGCCCTAGGGTCCCCACCCCCTCCTGTCATAGAGCAACAAACGGAGGGGGGAGGGGGGGAGGGAGGCCCTCAGAGTCGCTGTTGAGTAGGGTAGATTAGCCGCCATCGCCTATCGCCTAGTTTGGGAAGGAGGCGGAAAGAACAACCCATAGAGAATAGACTTGAGCTACGGGCTCGACTAGGGTCTCCGTATGTAGACCCATTTGTTGTGGGTAGCCTAGATCGATATATACTCTTCCATCCGGTTTGTAAGTTGGACCCGGATTTGTATGTCTTCAACTTGACTAACAACACATATGTAATATTCCATACAGATATATGTTTAGAAACTTTACTTGGCAACAGAGCTAGAGATATATCTTTTAAGCTATATAACATATCTATGTTTAGCTAGCCAAAATGAAAAAACCCATGCTCGACTTATAAACCCGTATATATGGTAATGACTTGCATGGCACCCACCCAGGAGAGATATTTGTGAAGCATTTACCTCGACATTTGCCATGCTTTAATTCACGCGACCTGCTCAATCAATCCTACTTTATATGTACTCCCTCCGTAAAGAAATATATGAGTGTTTAGATCACTTAAGTAGTGAACTAAACGCTCTTATATTTCTTTACAATGGGAGTATAAAACAATTGTATGCATAACCACAATTTGTTTTTCTACAAGCTGAGTCGGCGTGCATGTGTTTATATTTCTGGGTCAAATTTTATACTGTGACATTGTTTGTGTGAGTAAGGGCATGTACAATGCCGGCATATGGATACAGATGTCCTATAATAAAAAGTAATTTGAGGCATATACATTTATTTTTTCTCTCCAATGCAAACTACCACTAGTGGGCCTCATTAAGAAATAAAAAATAAAGACTCTAGTACTACACATGCATCTCTACTTTTTACTTCAACCTTTTCAGCTTTTGTCATCGAACCATACTTTTTTTTTTCAAGCACCCGCCTCTTGAAGAGGATCCCGCTTCTCTATCCAAACCTACTTTACGTCATATCCGATCCTACATGTCATGCGAGACATCACCTTGAGGCTATGCATTGTACATGCCCTAAATAGGTGCATGTAATGTGACATGATTTGTACATCAAGGTAAAGACGGTTGTCAAAATAGACCCCAAATCGGTTATCCGGTTCAAAGTATATATAACTTTTTTTTAGCTCAAACAGAGGTAAATGCATCGATTGATGAATGGGAGGGACACCTGGGACAGAGGTAGATTCCAGGTTGATTTTAACAAAAGAGCGGGCTTCAAATGCATGAGAAAAAAAGTGTGATGATCTAAGCCAATCTTGTTCAGATCCTACATATGGTCCATGTTTCCAGTGAAGAAGCATTTTCATTGGGACCTCGACATCGCATGAGCGTACATGGGAAGGACCAAACCCGTAAAGCACATGCACTGCCGACTAAAACAACATTAATTTGACAGAAATGCCCTTAGTCAGATTGAGAAGGTTGCGTGAACGTACAAATAAAGGACAAAAATTGTTGGCTTAGCTAGCTGGGTTAGACGGGTACTGTACGATGCTAACAGCATGAATGGATAGACTAAGGAATAGACTTTCCGGCAGATTGACGGGTACTGGTAGGGAATAGACTTGAGCTACGAGCTCAATTAGGGGCTCCGTTTGTGTGTCGGGCGTGAAATTTGATGTCCTCAATTTGACTACGTGTAGCTTTAGGTTTTAGGCCTTAGTAGCTTAGTTTTTCGCTCCTTCATCGTTTTGGCTTCGGCGGCGGTGATGACGACATTGAATAAAGAAGCTTCAGATACTTCCGGAATGAGGCGATTGGTCTTATGATCGAGGACAAATTCGAAAACTAGACTGTCCAAGAAAGATGTGGTGGTGACGACATCCTTGTAGTGGACTTGTGTCCTCGGGCTATACCGTTGCGATGGCGTTCGCTCCAGCACAGGTGCAGAGCTTGGAAGATACTCCAGGAGCGGAAGCAGATTGTGGTCTGCATTGGCGGTATCTGAAAGATGGTGGATCGTGTGCTGGGTTCGTGGTTCGCGGCTTGCAGGCTTGGTTTCCTCCTCTGACGTCTTAATCGTGTGGAGGTGACAGATCTGGAGTTTGATGACGTACGTGTCCGGGGTGTTGCCCCGGTTTGATTCGTTCGACGACAATGCCTTCGCCTCGTGCGGCCCACCTTGAAGGTCCGCAAAGCTGCATATTAGCGATGGAGCCACGTCGAGCTCGGACAAGGAGGTGATCCGTTATTCTTTTTTTTTGGTGTCTGCTCTGGTGGTTTCGGAGGCAGGTGACAGATGTTGGTGTCAAGCCTAGAGGAATTTTCGGTCTTGATTGTAATTTTTTTATTGACTCGTGTTCCTTTGTGCAAAGCTAGCGCTCTGCTATATTTTAAATTTTGTCAGGTCGATGTGTACTTGGCTTGTACTATGATCTTTATGGTATAAATGAAATACTTATTACCCTGCCAATTTTTTTTTGACTAACAATACAAATTACCTCCGTGTACATATGTAAGACAAGTAATTTGAAACAAATGAAGTATGTAACTGAAAACATGTGTTTGAAAACTCTATTCGGCCACCAACCTAGAGACATATATATCATTTGGGGTATATACACATGTTTATAGCTAACCAAATTGAAGACCAAAAACATATACCTGACTTATAAATAAACCCGTATAAAGGCAATAGCTTGCCTGCCAGCAGCCACTCAGGAGCAATGTTTTAAATAGCGGCCTACGGCATTTAGCGACGACCCTTAAAAACAGCTATAGCTGGGCTATAGCGGGATATAGCGGAGCTATAGCGGCAAATTGTACATGAAATCATTTAGCGGCAATACCCTCAAACAGCTATAGCGGAGCTATAGCCGGCTATATAAAACTATGCTCAGGAGAGGGATTTGTTAAGCATTTACCTCGACATCTGTCAAGCTTTAATTCATCTGACATGCTCAATCAGTCCTAGACTTTTATCTGAAAAGATAAAATCTATTATAGAGTTCATCGGAGGTTCAAAGGACCAAAACCATAATAGAAATTACACCAATGTCCATGGAGCACTGAACAAGCACTGTCACCACCAGAGCGTCGATACGCCGCTCCCTTATAGGAGCCGGCCTCACCATAACTAAGAAGTCTTCGTGCACGTGCCCTTAAGGACCACTGCTCTAGAATTGTAGTTGTCATCGTTGAACCCTTGAATCCATTTGAAGTGACTGACACAGATCTCTATGTCGCGCATGTAGAACGAGAAAGTCCTAAGCAAATGGCAAAAATATACATTGGAGCTCTGTCAACTCCGTCCTAGCAAACGGATTCAAGGAAGATCAAAGCCTGATAGACCAACTCAAAGACGAAGCACCACCATCCACTCAAACTCCGATCCAACCAGGAGTAGAAAATCTCATCCTAATTAAACTGGTAGCCGAAAACATTACCCTAGCCGCCCGCCTAGGTGAGGGGAAGAAAAAGATAATCGGAGAGGCTGCAAGGTAATTTTACGCATAACAACGATGATTTGTTTTTCACAAGCAGAGATGCGTGCATGTGTTTATATTTCGGGACCAAATTTTATACACCGCGACATTGTTTGCGTGAGTTAATAGGTGCACATAATGTGATGTATTTATACATCAAGATAAATACAGTAGTCAATACGGACCCCAAACTAGATATCCACTTCAAAGTATATAGACCTTTTCTTAGCTTAAACCGAAAAAGTAAATGCATTAGTTCATGAATGAGGGGACCAGTCTGTGGACACGGATGCGGGAGTCCGCCGTCCAACGCTATCCGCACACATTTCAAACACTTTATGAACCAACTGGACAAAATTCGTGCAAATACGGGCGTATTTATACAAACAGAACAAAAATATTTACATTTTGGATATATTTTATCTAAAAAGGTAAAACTATGTGCATGTACAGCCGCGTAGAGCTCCACTCCCATGACACGGATACACTACACTAGTCTACAGCCGGTCGTGGCGGATCCCTTTGTCCTGTAGCGACCAGACCTCAAATGGTCTGATCTCTGTGCTCCGGTGTCATCCCTGAATCAGTAATACTGACACCACACTGTATTCAGAGGATTTATAGCAGAGTAGCAATCACACACTTATTACATCGAGTGTCTCAAAAGAAAACTTATTACAATAAATATGGCTTAAGGCCATTTAATAACGATAACAGCGGAAGGCTTGCAAGATAAGTGAGTCCATCAACTCCAACGGCATCACTGAGTATAGAACCATGACATAAAAACTCATTAATCGTTGTCTGAAAAGTCTGCAACATTAACGTTGCAGCCAAAAATGGGTCAGCATATGGAATATGCTGGCAAGGTAACACATAGAGAGTAATAGAATGAAACAGCTATACTATATGCATATTTGACTGGTGGAAAGCTCTATGGTTACAGTTTTGCGTAAAGCCAATTTTTCCCTACTTCAAAGGAATAAATTTATTTAACTATCATGGTAGTTGTTAAACATTGAGAATGCTTGACAGCATTCTCAATCCCAATTAAACATCATCATTAAACATAACATAACAAAATTTATTTAGAGTAACATGTTGAGATTCACATGATAATCCAAGTACTAGATACTCAAGATGTCCATAACCGGGGACACGGCTAACCATGATAAGTTTATTACACTCGGCAGAGGTTTGCGCACTTTTCCCCACAAGACTCGATCGCCTCCGTTTAGTTTCTCGCACTACAAGGTGTTTGAGAAGACGGATGACCGAGACATAGTCTTTCAGAAGCGCTAGCACCTTACGATCGGGTAGACCGTACCACCTACATCCCCTAAATCTGCTAGTCTACCACTGTAAGAGTTCGCACGACTTAGTCAACTATGCTAGAGCCCATCATAGCTTGTGGCTACACACGGAAGTTTCTAGTATGAATAGTCTCATGATTCCTTTGAGCCTGGGTGGCGGTCCAAAAGAAAACAGGCAAGTCCTGGAATACCGATGTGCCTCAATCCACCCAGATGTGTGTTTAAGTTGCCACCTTAGATAAACCATTAATTAACAATCTCACATCTGTCATGGATATCACTCACCCAATCCACGTCTACTAGCATAGCATGGCATAATAAGAAAACGTAGAAGTAACTCCCAAAGGTTTGATAATAACAGGTAATAGGTACTACCTCATCTACTTCCCATCCCACAATTTAATTAGATCCTAATCATGCAATGTGTGAGGATTGATCTAATGCAATAAAACTGGGTAGTAGAAAGGTATGATCAAAGTGTTACTTGCCTTGCTGATGATCCGCGAAACCTAACAATTCGAAGTAACAGGCGGCGCACTCCGGGTATTCTATCGCAGACAAATAAACAAGCATACAATAAGTACTCATCTAATGCACGGATAAAACACAAATAAGAGATCTAACCAGAAGGTTCAACTTAAGAACTCCGGTTGACAAAAAGAATCAAATCGAACGAAGCAATGAAAGTCCAACGGCGAAAGAAAACAACTTCATTCTAGTAATTTGGATCTAAGGCAAATTTTACAGTAGCAAAATCTTGTTTAAGTTGGTTAAACGGATAGAGGGTTTCGAGACGAATCTCTAGGCGCTTGAATCGCCTGATTTCGATAAACGAGCGAAAAGTTATACTAAAACGAAAATCGGATCAGGAATCACGATCAAAAAAATCGCGGATTTAATCCGAGAAAAAGAAAAACGACGAACGCTCGCTAGAACGAACGGACGAACGAACGCTCGCTATTTAAATAAACCGGAAAAACCAATCTATTTAAAAAAACTGAATAAAAAAACTGACGAAAACCGATTTAAAAAAAACGTTGGCACGGAAGTCGAGGCGGCGGCGAACCTCGGCGGCGTCC
>NC_057809.1:54608987-54635458 GCF_018294505.1 Triticum aestivum | reverse complement strand
CGGCGCGGCGGCGCGCGGCGGCGGCGGCGGCTGGGGCGGCGGCTAGGGCGGCGACTGGGCTAGGGTTTCCCCGGGTGGGCTGCCCCCGCTTATAAAGGCCCCCCCTCGAGCCGGAGTCCTAGTCGAACACGGCCCGTAGATCGGTTCGATTTTTTTAATTATTCCACTCGGAAGAAAAATAAAAATAAATACTAAACGGACTCCAAAAATTCCGAAATAAATTTTCACGGGCTTCTAAAATCAAGCCGCACAAGGTGAACATTTATTTGGGACCTAAATGCAATTTTGGAAACGCACATTTTTCCTAAATTCAAATAAAACACCGAAAACACCGAAATAAAATCTTATTTGATTTTATTATTAAATTCTCAATATTTCTTTATTTTGGGAAAGTCATTTTATTCCCTCTCTCATATTTTTGTAATAGAAATAATTGATGATAAAATAAATAAAATCAAATGATCCCATTCTCAAAATTTGAGAAAACTCAAATATGAAAATAACGAAATCCCCAACTCTCTCCGTGGGTCATTGAGTTTCGTAGAATTTCTAGAATCAACCAAAATGCAAAATAAAATATGATATGCATTGATAATCTAATGTATAACATTTCAAATTGAAAATTTGGGATGTTACAAACCTACCCCCCTTAAGATGAATCTTGCCCTCAAGATTCGGGTTGGCTAGAAAATAGGTGAGGGTGGTCTTTGAGCAAATCTTCCTCTCGCTCCCAGGTGGCTTCATCCTCTGTGTGATGGCTCCACTGAACTTTGCAAAACTTGATAACCTTGCTGCAGGTAACTCGGCTGGCAAACTCGAGGATTTTAATTGGTTTCTCCTTGTAGGTCAAGTCGTTATCCAACTGAATAGTTTCTAATGGCACTGTGTCTCTCAAAGGTATGTCAGCCATCTCCGCGTGACATTTCTTTAACTGAGAAACGTGGAACACATCATGAACTCCTGACAATCCTTCGGGCAATTCCAACTTGTAGGCCACTTCTCCCATACGCTCCAAAACTCGATATGGTCCTACAAATCGTGGCGCTAACTTCCCTTTAACTCCAAAACGCTTTGTTCCCCGAAGTGGAGATACTCGAAGATAAGCTCTATCTCCAACTTCGTAAACTGTCTCCTTACGTTTAGAATCTGCATAACTTTTCTGTCTGGACTGGGCTACCTTGAGCCTATCGCGAATCAACTTCACCTTCTGTTCAGACTCTTTAATTAAGTCGGGACCAAACAACTAGCGGTCTCCAATTTCATCCCACAACAACGGTGTCCCGCACCTCCTTCCGTACAAAGTTTCGAAAGGGGTCATCTTCAAACTGGTTTGGTAACTGTTGTTGTAAGAGAACTCTGCATATGGCAAATTATCGTCCCAACTAGATCCGTAATCTAGCGCACAAGCTCTCAGCATATCCTCCAAAATCTGATTGACTCTCTCGGTCTGTCCATCTGTCTGTGGATGAAAAGTTGTACTGAATTCTAGCCTGGTTCTCAAAGTTTCGTGCAACTGCTTCCAGAACTTTGAGGTAAACTGGGTTCCTCTATCTAATACGATACTCCTTGGAACTCCATGCAAACATACGACCCTGGTCATGTATATCTTTGCCAACTTAGCACTGGTGTAAGTTGTCTTTACTGGGATGAAATGAGCTACTTTCGTCAATCGATCGACTACAACCCAAATCGAGTCATAGCCTGAACGAGTCATGGGCAATCCTGTGATAAAATCCATGCCTAGCTTATCCCACTTCCATTCGGGTATCGGCAATGGTTGTAACAGTCCTGCCGGCTTCTGATGCTCTGCCTTTACTCTCTGACATACATCACAAACTGCTACATACTCCGCAATATCCTTCCTCATTCCGGTCCACCAGAAAATATCCTTCAAATCCAAATACATCTTGGTATTTCCTGGGTGAATTGAATATGGTGAGTCGTGTGCCTCTTGCAAAATCAACTTCCTGATCTCCGGGTCATTGGGCACGTAAACGCGGTCTTCAAACCATAGGGTGTCGTGCTCATCCTCACGAAATCCTTTAACTTTTCCTTTGCTCAGTTTCTCCTTTATAGCGGCAATCTCTTTGTCAGCTTTCTAAGCTTCTCTGATTCTATCCATCAAAGTGGACTGAATCTCCAATGCTGCTACATAGCCTCTCGGAACTATTTCCAAACATAGTTCACGAAGATTTTCTGCTAACTCCTTGGGTATTTCTCCCGTCATTAACGTATTGACATGGCTCTTATGGCTTAATGCGTCAGCTACTACATTAGCCTTTCCGGGGTGATAATGCAATTTCATATCATAATCCTTGATAAGATCCAACCATCTCCTTTATCTGAGGTTTAACTCCTTCTGTGTGAAAATGTACTTCAAACTCTTATCATCCGTGTACACCTCACAATGATTTCCAATGAGGAAATGTCTCCATGTTTTAAAAGCATGCACTACGGCTGCTAACTCCAAATCATGCGTAGCATAATTCAACTCATGAGGCTTCAGTTGTCTTGAGGCATATAAAACAACTCTCCCTTCCTGCGTAAGCACTGCTCCAAGTCCTCGACGTGAAGCGTCGATACACCTCATAATATTTGGTATGGTCTGGCAAAATCAACACTGGTGAGGTAACTAAACGTTTCTTAAACTCCTGGAAACTAGCCTCACATTCCTCTGTCCATATGAACTTGGTATCCTTCTTTAACAACTCAGTCATAGGCTTCGCAATCTTTAAGAAATTCTCAATAAATCTCCGGTAGTATCCTGCGAGTCCAAGAAAACTCCGGATCTCTCCAACTGTTGTTTGGGGCTTCCCACTTGGTCACGGTTTTAACTTTAGCGGGATCTACTGCTATACCTTCTCCAGATATAACGTGTCCGAGGAATCCTACTTCCTTCAACCAAAACTCACATTTGCTGAACTTGGCATATAATTGATGTTCTCTGAGCTTTCCAAGTACCAAACGCAAATGCTCCTTATGCTCCTCTTCATTATTTGAATAAACCAGGATATCATCAATGAACACTACGACGAACTTATCCAAAAACTCCATAAACACTTTGTTCATCATGTTCATAAAATAGGCAGGTGCGTTTGTCAGACCAAATGACATAACGGTATACTCATACAACCCATACCTGGTAGTAAAAGAGGTATTCGAAATATCATGTTCTCGAATCTTCAACTGGTGGTATCCTGATCGCAGATCGATCTTGGAAAATACCTTAGCTCCTTGCAATCGATCAATCAGATCGTTGATCATTGGTAGTGGGTACTTGTTCTTGATCGTTACTTCATTCAATCCTCGATAATCAACAACCATCCTTAACGATCCATCCTTCTTCTCCACTAGTAGTACTGGCGATCCCCAAGGTGAAGAACTTGGACGAATATATTCCTTATCCAGTAACTCCTTAATCTGCTTCTTAATTTCCATCAAATCCTTTGCTGGCATCCTATATGGTCTCTTTGATATTGGCCCTGTGCCTGGCAATAGCTCAATCAAAAACTCAATATCTCTATCCGGTGGCAAGCCTGGCAACTCCTCTGGAAATACATCAGGGAAATCCCTTACCACTGGTACTTCCTCCTGCACAACTCCTGTTAAGCAATTTACTTGAGTCCTCTTTGGCACATGTCGGGATACATACTTGATCCTTCTCCCTTCTGGGGTGGTAAGCAAAATTGACTTACTAGCACATTCAATATTCCCTTCATACTTTGATAACCAATCCATGCCTAATATCACATCCAATCCTTGAGATTCCAATACTATTAGGTCTGAGGGAAAAACATAGTTACCAATCCTTAATGGTAACCGATCACACCATAGACTAGCCACATACTCTGCTCCGGGCGAGGTTACTAACATGGGTGACCTAAGGGCTTGGGTTGGTAGGTTATACTTATCCACAAATCCCCTTGATATGTATGAATGCGATGTACCAGTATCAAAAAGAACGAGTGAAGTAAATGACTTAACCAAAAACTTACCTATTACTGCATCGGGCCGAGCTTCAACCTCCTCCACGCTAACGTGGTTCACCTGTCCCCTGTTGAAAGGGTTTGGCTTCTTCCCAGAACTTCCATTGCCATTTTGGCCTTCAGGACATTCATTGGCATAATGTCCGGTCTTCTGACACTTAAAACAAGTGACTTGGCTCAGGTCCTTCTTGGTTGGGGTTGAGGGATTGGTGCAGTTCTGGCCGTTGCTTCCTCCATTGCCATTATCATTCTTGGTGCCATTGTGATTGTGCGAGCTACCTCCTCCATGGGTATGCTGAAAATGTCCTCCCGGTCTAGGGGTAAAACGTGACTTCTGCTGAGCTCCTGAATTGTACTTTCCTTGTCCATACTTCCTCTTGCGGTTCACAATCTGTTGTTGCTTCCCTTCAATCATAAGAGCATGATCTACCAACTCCTGGTAGTTGTTGAAGGTTGCTACCATCAACTGCATGCTCAACTCATCATTTAGTCCTTCCAGAAACTTCTCCTGCTTAGCTGCATCCGTAGCGACGTCATCTGGGGTATAACGTGCTAACTTACTAAAGTCCTCCACATACTGGCCAACTGTCCTTCCTCCTTGGCGCAAGTTGCGAAACTCACGCTTCTTCATGGCCATAGCTCCTGCTGAAACATGTGCAGTATGAAAAGCCTGCTGAAACTGGTCCCATGTGACAGTGTCGACAGGGAAAGTGGCTGTAAAATTTTCCCACCATGATGCTGCGGGTCCTTCTAGCTGATGTGCGGCAAACTTCACCTTCTCCGCATCTGTGCATCCTGCTGTGGTCAACTCCCTAGCTGTCTTGTGGAGCCAATCATCTGCTACTATCGGCTGGTGCTACTGGAAAACACCGGCAGATTCAGCCTAAGAAAACGGGCTAAGTGGTCAACAGGTGGTGGTGGTGGTGGGTTGTTGTTGTTGTTCCCCTGATTCTGATTCTGGACTAGCAACTGCATCAATGTGTTTTGCTGCTGGATCAACTGGGTGAGCTCCGGTGGAAAGGTAAATCCGGGGTCACGTCTCGGAGGCATCTGAGGGTTTAGAAAAGATGAGATATAAGAATAGAGGGGGTCTAAAGAGAAAACACTACCCATATGCACATGAGGCTAGAACAAACAATTCATTTCAATCAATCAAACAAGGGCATACAATCGATCTATCTATCGCAAAAGTGCTCGAACTACTATATTTACATGGTGGACTACTACTACTGATGAGGTGGTCTACTAGAAATATTCTTCGGTTGCAGACTCCATGATATCTGCTCCAGCTTCATCAACATAGTCATCATCGCTACTATCTGCTTCCGAGTCGGTGCCGTCGATGATGATGTAGTCTTCTGGGCTAATTTCCTTGGGTTCTTCGTCTTCATCTATTGGCGTAGGGCCTCCCATAAATATTCCAATCTTCTTGATCAGGTCGTCATTCTTCTCCACCAATACTTCAATTTCTTCTTCATAATCTTCACGTGTAGCCTTGAGTTCTTCCTCCAGTTCCTTGATTCTTGTCTTAGCCTTCTTCAGATCTATCATGTCGGCGCACATCTAGTTCTCCTGTCGTCGAATGTGCTGATTTAACTCCTGGATAAAAGTTGCGATTGACCTATCCTTCCTGGTGCTGATCATCTCCCAGTGCTCATCTCGGCGCCCACAAATCTGGTAGATTGTATCCTTGAGATCATTGTGGTAGACTTCTCCAATGCGTCCCATGGCGATGTGAGCTGCCATGCTCTTTCCTAGACTCCAAGTTGGTGCATCAAAAGAAAACTCTATGGGCTCAGTGACTGGCATGAACGTCCTTCCTGGAACTTGAACTTGAATCATCCAGCACTCTTCTTCAGGTAAAGTGGCGTTGTAGGTTCCCGTGAAGCTTGGTACTCCTATGTTCAGGTATCTAGTGACTTCCTTCTAGTGTCGTCTAAAGGGTGTATCTTCATCTGGTTGTGTGAACTTGTTCCTTGCATCCGCCATCCTAAAGAGTAGAAAAGATGAGAGGTCAGAAGAGAAGAGAGTGAATGGTGATCTAGGTCTTTTGGCTTAATGGTCGTGTCCTACAGTCAGCGTGTGCTCTGATACCATCTCTGTAGCGACCAGACCTCAAACGGTCTGATCTCTGTGCTCCGGTATCATCCCTGGATCAGTAATGCTGACACCACACAGTACTCGGAGGATTTATAGCAGAGTAGCAATCACACACTTATTACATCGAGTGTCTCAAAAGAAAACTTATTACAATAAATATGGCTTAAGGCCATCTAATAACGACAACAGCGGAAGGCTTGGAAGATAAGTGAGTCTATCAACTCCAACGGCATCACTGAGTATAGAACCACGACCTAAAAACTCCTTAATCATCGTCTGAAAAGTCTGCAACATTAACGTTGCAGCCCAAAACGGGTCAGCACATGGAATATGCTGGCAAGGTAACACATAGAAAGTAATAGAATGAAACAGCTATACTATATGCATATTTGGCTGGTGGAAAGCTCTATGGTTACAGTTTTGCGTAAAGCCAATTTTTCCCTACTTCAAAGGAATAAATTTATTTAACTATCATGGTAGTTGTTAAACATTGAGAATGCTTGACAGCATTCTCAATCCCAATTAAACATCATCATTAAACATAACATAACAAAATTTATTTAGAGTAACATGTTGAGATTCACATGATAATCCAAGTACTAGATACTCAAGATGTCCATAACCGGGGACACGACTAACCATGATTAGTTTATTACACTCTGCAGAGGTTTGCGCACTTTTCCCCATAAGACTCGATCGCCTCCGTTTGGTTTCTCGCACTACAAGGTGTTTAAGAAGACGGATGACCGAGACATAGTCTTTCAGAAGCGTTAGCACCTTACGATCGGGTAGACCGTACCACCTACATCCCCTACATCTGCTAGTCTACCACTGTAAGAGTTCGCACGACTTAGTCAACTATGCTAGTGAAGGAAATATGCCCTAGAGGCAATAATAAAGTTATTATTTATTTCCTTATATCATGATAAATGTTTATTATTCATGCTAGAATTGTATTAAACGGAAACATAATACATGTGTGAATACATAGACAAACGGAGTGTCACTAGTATGCCTCTACTTGACTAGCTCATTAATCAAAGATGGTTATGTTTCCTAACCATGAACAAAGAGTTGTTATTTGATTAACGAGGTCACATCATTAGTTGAATGATCTGATTGACATGACCCATTTCATTAGCTTAGCATCCGATCGTTTAGTATGTTGCTATTGCTTTCTTCATGACTTATACATGTTCCTATGACTATGAGATTATGCAACTCCCGTTTGCCAGAGGAACACTTTGTGTGCTACCAAACATCACAACGTAAATGGGTGATTATAAAGGAGCTCTACAGGTGTCTCCAATGGTAGATGTTGGGTTGGCGTATTTCGAGAATAGGATTTGTCACTCCGATTGTCGGAGAGGTATCTCTGGGCCCTCTCGGTAATGCACATCACATAAGCCTTGCAAGCATTGCAACTAATGAGTTAGTTGCGGGATGATGTATTACGGAACGAGTAAAGAGACTTGCCGGTAACGAGATTGAACTAGGTATTGGATACCAATGATCGAATCTCGGGCAAGTAACATACCGATGACAAAGGGAACAACGTATGTTGTTATGCGGTCTGACCGATAAAGATCTTCATAGAATATGTAGGAGCCAATATGGGCATCCAGGTCCCGCTATTGGTTATTGACCGGAGATGTGTCTCAGTCATGTCTACATTGTTCTCGAACCGTAGGGTCCGCACGCTTAATGTTACGATGACAGTTATTATGAGTTTATGCATTTTGATGTACCGAAGTTAGTTCGGAGTCCCGGATGTGATCACGGACATGACGAGGAGTCTCGAAATGGTCGAGACATAAAGATTGATATATTGGAAGCCTATGTTTGGATATCGGAAGTGTTCCGGGTGAAATCGGGATTTTACCGGAGTACCGGGAGGTTACCGGAACCCCCCGGGAGCCATATGGGCCTTAGTGGGCTTTAGTGGAAAGGTGAAAGGGGCAGCCCAAGGTGGGCTGCGCGCCTCCCCCCTCCCCTAGTCCTATTAGGACTAGGAGAGGTGGCCGGCCCCCTCTCTCTCTCTTTCCCCCCTTGGGAATCCTAATTGGAATAGGATTGGGGGGGGGAGTCCTACTCCCGGTAGGAGTAGGACTCCTCCTGCGCCCTCCTCCTGGCCGGCCGCCCCCTCCCCCTTGGCTCCTTTATATACAGGGGCAGGGGGGCACCTCGAGACACACAAGTTGATCCTTGAGATCGTTCCTTAGCCGTGTGCGATGCCCCCTGCCACCATATTCCACCTCGATCATATCGTTGTAGTGCTTAGGCGAAGCCCTGCGTCGGTAGAACATCAAGATCGTCACCACACCGTCGTGCTGACAGAACTCTTCCTCGACGCTTTGCTGGATTGGAGCCCGAGGATCGTCATCGAGCTGTACGTGTGCTAAGAACTCGGAGGTGCCGGAGTAACGGTGCTTGGATCGGTCGGATCGGGAAGACGTACGACTACTTCCTCTACGTTGGGTGATCTCTTCTGCAGTCGGTCTGCGTGGGTACGTAGACAACACTCTCCCCTCTCGTTGCTGTGCATCACCATGATCTTGCGTGTGCGTAGGAATTTTTTTGAAATTACTACGTTCCCCAACAGTGGTATCAGAGCCTAGGTTTTATGGTTTGATGTTATATGCACGAGTAGAACACAAGTGAGTTGTGGGAGATATAAGTCATACTGCCTACCAGCATGTCATACTTTGGTTCGGCAGTATTGTTGGACGAGACGACCCGGACCAACATTACGCGTACGCTTACGTGAGATCGGTTCCCCCGACGTGCTTTGCACACAGGTGGCTTGCGGGCGACTGTCTCTCCAACTTTAGTTGAACCAAGTGTGGCTATGCCCGATCCTTGCGAAGGTTAAAACGGAGTCTAGTTGACAAACTATCATTGTGGTTTTGATGCGTAGGTGAGATTGGTTCTTGCTTAAGCCCGTAGCAGCCACGTAAAACTTGCAACAACAAAGTAGAGGACGTCTAACTTGTTTTTGCAGGGCATGTTGTGATGTGATATGGTCAAGGCATGATGCTGAATTTTGTTGTATGAGATGATCATGTTTTGTAACCAAGTTATCGGCAACTGGCAGGAGCCATATGGTTGTCGCTTTATTGTATGCAATGCAATCGCGATGTAATGCTTTACTTTATCACTAAGCGGTAGCGATAGTCGTGGAAGCATAAGATTGGCGAGACGACAACGATGCTACGATAGAGATCAAGGTGTCGCGCCGGTGACGATGGTGATCATGACGGTGCTTCGGAGATGGAGATCACAAGCATAAGATGATGATGGCCATATCATATCACTTATATTGATTGCATGTGATGTTTATATTTTATGCATCTTATCTTGCTTTGATTAACGGTAGCATTATAAGATGATCTCTCACTAAATTATCAAGAAGTGTTCTCCCTGAGTATGCACCGTTGCCAAAGTTCGTCGTGCCCAGACACCATGTGATGATCGGGTGTGATAAGCTCTACGTCCATCTACAACGGGTGCAAGCCAGTTTTGCACACGCAGAATACTCAGGTTAAACTTGGCGAGCCTAGCATATGCAGATATGGCCTCGGAACACAGAGACCGAAAGGTCGAGCGTGAATCATATAATAGATATGATCAACATAACGATGTTCACCATTGAAAACTACTCCATCTCACGTGATGATCGGTTATGGTTTAGTTGATTTGGATCACGTGATCACTTAGAGGATTAGAGGGATGTCTATCTAAGTGGGAGTTCTTAAGTAATTTGATTAACTGAACTTAAACTTATCATGAACTTAGTACCTGATAGTATCTTGCTTATTTATGTTGATTGTAGATAGATGGCTCGTGCTGTTGTTCCGTTGAATTTTAATGCGTTCCTTGAGAAAGCAAAGTTGAAAGATGATGGTAGCAATTACACGGACTGGGTCCGTAACTTGAGGATTATCCTCATTGCTGCTCAGAAGAATTACGTCCTGGAAGCACCGCTGGGTGCCAGGCCTGCTGCTGGAGCAACACCAGATGTTATGAACGTCTGGCAGAGCAAAGCTGATGACTACTCGATAGTTCAGTGTGCCATGCTTTACGGCTTAGAATCGGGACTTCAACGACGTTTTGAACGTCATGGAGCATATGAGATGTTCCAGGAGTTGAAGTTAATATTTCAAGCAAATGCCCGGATTGAGAGATATGAAGTCTCTAATAAGTTCTATAGCTGCAAGATGGAGGAGAACAGTTCTGTCAGTGAGCATATACTCAAAATGTCTGGGTATAATAATCATTTGATTCAGATGGGAGTTAATCTTCCAGATGATTGCGTCATTGACAGAATTTTCCAATCACTGCCACCAAGCTACAAGAGCTTCGTGATAAACTATAATATGCAAGGGATGAACAAGACTATTCCCGAGCTCTTCGCAATGCTGAAAGCTGCGGAGGTAGAAATCAAAAAGGAGCATCAAGTGTTGATGGTTAACAAAACCACTAGTTTCAAGAAAAAGGGCAAAGGGAAGAAGAAGGGGAACTTCAAGAAGAACGGCAAGCAAGTTGCTGCTCAGGAGAAGAAACCCAAGTCTGGACCTAAGCCTGAAACTGAGTGCTTCTACTGCAAGCAGACTGGTCACTGGAAGCGGAACTGCCCCAAGTATTTGGCAGATAAGAAGGATGGCAAGGTGAACAAAGGTATATGTGATATACATGTTATTGATGTGTACCTTACTAGAGCTCGCAGTAGCACCTGGGTATTTGATACTGGTTCTGTTGCTAATATTTGCAACTCGAAACAGGGACTACGGATTAAGAGAACACTGGCGAAGGACGAGGTGACGATGCGCGTGGGAAACGGTTCCAAAGTCGATGTGATCGCGGTCAGCACGCTACCTCTACATCTACCTTCGGGATTAATATTAGACCTAAATAATTGTTATTTAGTGCCAGCGTTGAGAATGAACATTATATCTGGATCTTGTTTGATGCGAGACGGTTATTCATTTAAATCAGAGAATAATGGTTGTTCTATTTATATGAGTAATATCTTTTATGGTCATGCACCTTTGAAGAGTGGTCTATTTTTGATGAATCTTGATAGTAGTGATACACATATTCATAATGTTGAAACCAAAAGATGCAGAGTTGATAATGAAAGTGCAACTTATTTGTGGCACTGTCGTTTATGTCATATCGGTATAAAGCGCATGAAGAAACTCCATACTGATGGACTTTTGGAACCACTTAATTATGAATCACTTGGTACTTGCGAACCGTGCCTCATGGGCAAGATGACTAAAACACCGTTCTCCGGTACTATGGAGAGAGCAACAGATTTGTTGGAAATCATACATACCGATGTATGTGGTCCGATGAATATTGAGGCTCGTGGCGGATATCGTTATTTTCTCACCTTCACAGATGACTTAAGCAGATATGGGTATAGCTACTTAATGAAACACAAGTCTGAAACATTTGAAAAGTTCAAAGAATTTCAGAGTGAAGTTGAAAATCATCATAACAAGAAAATAAAGTTTCTACGATCTGATCGTGGAGGAGAATATTTGAGTTATGAGTTTGGTGTACATTTGAAAAATTGTGGAATAGTTTCGCAACTCACGCCACCCGGAACACCACAGCGTAATGGTGCGTCCGAACATCGTAATCGTACTTTATTAGATATGGTGCGATCTATGATGTCTCTTACTGGTTTACCGCTATCGTTTTGGGGTTATGCTTTAGAGACGACCGCATTCACGTTAAATAGGGCACCATCAAAATCCGTTGAGACGACGCCTTATGAACTATGGTTTGGCAAGAAACCAAAGTTATCATTTCTTAAAGTTTGGGGCTGCGATGCTTATGTGAAAAAGCTTCAACCTGATAAGCTCGAACCCAAATCGGAGAAATGTGTCTTCATAGGATACCCAAAGGAGACTGTTGGGTACACCTTCTATCACAGATCCAAAGGCAAGATATTTGTTGCTAATAATGGATCCTTTCTAGAGAAGGAGTTTCTCTCAAAAGAAGTGAGTGGGAGGAAAGTAGAACTTGACGAGGTAACTATACCTACTCCCTTATTGGAAAGTAGTACATCACAGAAAACTGTTTCTGCGACACCTATACCAATTAGTGAGGAAGCTAATGATAATGATCATGAAACTTCAGAACAAGATACTACTGAACCTCGTAGATCAACCAGAGTGAGATCCGCGCCAGAGTGGTACAGTAATCCAGTTCTGGAAGTCATGCTACTAGATCATGATGAACCTACGAACTATGAAGAAGCGATGGTGAGCGCAGATTCCGCAAAGTGGCTTGAAGCCATGAAATCTGAGATGGGATCCATGTATGAGAACAAAGTATGGACTTTGGTTGACTTGCCCGATGATCGGCAAGCAATTAAGAATAAATGGATCTTCAAGAAGAAGACTGACGCTGACGGTAATGTTACTGTCTACAAAGCTCGACTTGTCGCAAAAGGTTTTCGACAAGTTCAAGGGGTTGACTACGATGAGACCTTCTCACCCGTAGCGATGCTTAAGTCTGTCCGAATCATGTTAGCGATTGCCGCATTTTATGATTATGAAATTTGGCAGATGGATGTCAAAACTGCATTCCTGAATGGATTTCTGGAAGAAGAGTTGTATATGATGCAACCGGAAGGTTTTGTCGATCCAAAGGGAGCTAACAAAGTGTGCAAGCTCCAGCGATCCATTTATGGACTGGTGCAAGCCTCTCGGAGTTGGAATAAACGCTTTGGTAGTGTGATGAAAGCATTTGGTTTTATACAGACTTTCGGAGAAGCCTGTATTTACAAGAAAGTGAGTGGGAGCTCTGTAGCATTTCTGATATTATATGTGGATGACATATTACTGATTGGAAATGATATAGAATTTCTGGATAGCATAAAGGAATACTTGAATAAGAGTTTTTCAATGAAAGACCTCGGTGAAGCTGCTTACATATTAGGCATAAAGATCTATAGAGATAGATCAAGACGCTTAATTGGACTTTAACAAAGCACATACCTTGACAAGATTTTGAAGAAGTTGAAAATGGATCAAGCAAAGAAAGGGTTCTTGCCTGTGTTACAAGGTGTGAAGTTGAGTCAGACTCAATGCCCGACCACTGCAGAAGATAGAGAGAAAATGAAAGATGTTCCCTATGCTTCAGCCATAGGCTCTATCATGTATGCAATGCTATGTACCAGACCTGATGTGTGCCTTGCTATAAGTTTAGCAGGGAGGTACCAAAGTAATCCAGGAGTGGATCACTGGACAGCGGTCAAGAACATCCTGAAATACCTGAAAAGGACTAAGGATATGTTTCTCATATATGGAGGTGACAAAGAGCTCACCGTAAAAGGTTACGTTGATGCTAGCTTTGACACTGATCCGGACGATTCTAAATCGCAAACCGGATACGTGTTTACATTAAACGGGGGAGCTGTCAGTTGGTGCAGTTCTAAACAAAGCGTCATAGCGGGATCTACATGTGAAGCGGAATAAATAGTTGCTTCAGAAGCAGCGAACGAAGGAGTCTAGATGAAGGAGTTCATATCCGATCTAGGTGTCATACCTAGTGCATCGGGTCCAATGAAAATCTTTTGTGACAATACTGGTGCAATTGCCTTGGCAAAGGAATCCAGATTTCACAAGAGGACCAAGCACATCAAGAGACGCTTCAATTCCATCCGGGATCTAGTCCAGGTGGGAGACATAGAGATTTGCAAGATACATACGGATCTGAATGTTGCAGACCCATTGACTAAGCCTCTTCCACGAGCAAAACATGATCAACACCAAGACTCCATGGGTGTTAGAATCATTACAGTGTAATCTAGATTATTGACTCTAGTGCAAGTGGGAGACTGAAGGAAATATGCCCTAGAGGCAATAATAAAGTTATTATTTATTTCCTTATATCATGATAAATGTTTATTATTCATGCTAGAATTGTATTAAACGGAAACATAATACATGTGTGAATACATAGACAAACAGAGTGTCACTAGTATGCCTCTACTTGACTAGCTCGTTAATCAAAGATGGTTATGTTTCCTAACCATGAACAAAGAGTTATTATTTGATTAACGAGGTCACATCATTAGTTGAATGATCTGATTGACATGACCCATTTCATTAGCTTAGCATCCGATCGTTTAGTATGTTGCTATTGCTTTCTTCATGACTTATACATGTTCCTATGACTATGAGATTATGCAACTCCCGTTTGCTGGAGGAACACTTTGTGTGCTACCAAACGTCACAACGTAAATGGGTGATTATAAAGGAGCTCTACAGGTGTCTCCAATGGTAGATGTTGGGTTGGCGTATGTCGAGAATAGGATTTGTCACTCCGATTGTCGGAGAGGTATCTCTGGGCCCTCTCGGTAATGCACATCACATAAGCCTTGCAAGCATTGCAACTAATGAGTTAGTTGCGGGATGATGTATTACGGAACGAGTAAAGAGACTTGCTGGTAACGAGATTGAACTAGGTATTGGATACCGACGATCGAATCTCGGGTAAGTAACATACCGATGACAAAGGGAACAACGTATGTTGTTATACGGTCTGACCGATAAAGATCTTCATAGAATATGTAGGAGCCAATATGGGCATCCAGGTCCCGCTATTGGTTATTGACCGGAGATGTGTCTCAGTCATGTCTACATTGTTCTCAAACCGTAGGGTCCGCACGCTTAACGTTACAATGACAGTTATTATGAGTTTATGCATTTTGATGTACCGAAGTTAGTTCGAAGTCCCGGATGTGATCACGGACATGACGAGGAGTCTCGAAATGGTCAAGACATAAAGATTGATATATTGGAAGCCTATGTTTGGATATCGGAAGTGTTCCGGGTGAAATTGGGATTTTACCGGAGTACCGGGAGGTTACCGGAACCCCCCGGGAGCCATATGGGCCTTAGTGGGCTTTAGTGGAAAGGTGAAAGGGGCAGCCCAAGGTGGGCTGCGTGCCTCCCCCTCCCCTAGTCCTATTAGGACTAGGAGAGGTGGCCGGCCCCCTCTCTCTCTCTTTCCCCCCTTGGGAATCCTAATTGGAATAGGATTGGGGGGGAGTCCTACTCCCGGTAGGAGTAGGACTCCTCCTGCGCCCTCCTCCTGGCCGGCCGCCCCCTCCCCCTTGGCTCCTTTATATACAGGGGCAGGGGGGCACCTCGAGACACACAAGTTGATCCTTGAGATCGTTGCTTAGCCGTGTGCGGTGCCCCCTGCCACCATATTCCACCTCGATCATATCGTTGTAGTGCTTAGGCGAAGCCCTGCGTCGATAGAACATCAAGATCGTCACCACGCCGTCGTGCTGACAGAACTCCTCCTCGACGCTTTGCCGGATCGAAGCCCGAGGATCGTCATCGAGCTGTACGTGTGCTAAGAACTCGGAGGTGCCGGAGTAACGGTGCTTGGATCGGTCGGATCGGAAAGACGTACGACTACTTCCTCTATGTTGTGTGATCGCTTCCGCAGTCGGTCTGCGTGGGTACGTAGACAACACTCTCCCCTCTCATTGCTGTGCATCACCATGATCTTGCGTGTGCGTAGGAATTTTTTTGAAATTACTACGTTCCCCAACAGCTAGAGCCCATAATAGTTTGTGGCTGCACACGGAAGTTTCTAGTATGAATAGTCTCATGATCCCTTTGAGCCTGGGTGGCGGTCCAAAAGAAAATAGGCAAGTCCTGAAATACCCAGGTGCCTCAATACACCCAGATGTGTGTTTAAGTTGCCAGCTTAGATAAACCATTAATTAACAATCTCACATCTGTCATGGATATCACTCACCCAATCCACGTCTACTAGCATAGCATGGCATAATAAGCAAACGTAGAAGTAACTCCCAAAGGTTTGATAATAACAGGTAATAGGTACTGCCTCATCTACTTCCCATCCCACAATTTAATTAGATCCTAATCATGCAATGTGTGAGGATTGATCTAATGCAATAAAACTGGATAGTAGAAAGGTATGATCAAAGTGTTACTTGCCTTGCTGATGATCCGCGAAACCTAACGATTCGAAGTAACAGTCGGCGCACTCCGGGTATTCTATCGCAGACAAACAAACAAGCATACAATAAGTACTCATCTAATGCACGGGTAAAACGCAAATAAGAGATCTAACCAGAAGGTTCAACTTAAGAACTCCGGTTGGCAAAAAGAATCAAATCGAACGAAGCAACGAAAGTCAAATGGCGAAAGAAAACAACTTCATTCTAGTAATCTAGATCTAAGGCAAATTTTACAGTAGCAAAATCTTGCTTAAGTTGGTTAAACGGATAGAGGGTTTCGAGACGAATCTTTAGGCGCTTGAATCGCCTGATTCCGATATACGAGCGAAAAGTTATATTAAAACGAAAATCGAATCAGGAATCACGATCAGAAAAATCGTGGATTTAATCCGAGAAAAAGAAAAACGACGAACACTCGCTAGAACGAACGGACGGACGAATGCTCGCTATTTAAATAAACCAGAAAAACCGATCTATTTAAAAAAACCGAATAAAAAAACCTGACAAAAATCGATTTTTTTTAAAAACGTTGGCACGAAAGTCGAGGCGGCGGCGTTCGGCGGCGGCGGGGCGGCGCGGCGGCGGCCGGGGCGGTGGCTAGGGCGGCGGCTGGGCTAGGGTTTCCCCGGGTGGGCTGCCCCGGCTTATAAAGGCCCCCTCCTTCGGGCCGGAGTCCTAGTCGGACACGGCCCGTAGGTCGGTTCGTTTTTTTAATTATTCCGCTCGGAATAAAAATAAAAATAAATACTAAACGGACTCCAACAATTCCGAAATAAATTTTCACGAGCTTCTAAAATCAAGCCGCACAAGGTTAACATTTATTTGGGATCTAAATTGCAATTTTTAAAAACGCACATTTTTCCTAAATTCAAATAAAACACCGAAAAACTCCGAAATAAAATCTTATTTGATTTTATTATTAAATCCTCAATATTTTTTTATTTTGGGAAAGTCATTTTATTCCCTCTCTCATATTTTTGTAATAGAAATAATTGATGATAAAATAAATAAAATCAAATGATCATATTCTCAAAATTTGAGAAAACTCAAATATGAAAATAATGAAATCCCCAACTCTCTCCGTGGGTTACTGAGTTGCGTAGAATTTTTAGGATCAACCAAAATGCAAAATAAAATATGATATGCATTGATAGTCTAATGTATAACATTCCAAATTGAAAATTTGGGATGTTACACTTTCCCATGTCCGCCAGCCCACTCATCGGACTGCCGGGATCCCCGTAGGTATATTCTTCCCCCGTATCTTCCCTATGACAAATTGCGCCGCTCATCAAAGTGACAAAGAGGGTGTTTCAACTGGAGAGGAAGGGGGCTCCTCCGCTTTCGTGGAGCCCAGACAGGGGGTTGCCGATGGTCTGAGATAAAAAGCCGGACATTTTACCGGCTGTACAAGCCGGCAACGCGTTAGCGATGGCCTTCCTGGGACCCAAACGACGGCAGCCTCCTGTGTTCCACTTACCCTCGATGTTGATCTTCCTGGGACCCAAACAATGGCGGCCTCCCGGTTTCTTATCTATGCTCCGTCGTCCATGACTTACTTTCCTTGTTCCCAGTGAACATGGAATTTCATTGGATTCTTTCTCTACAAATGCTAGTACAAATAAAACCCGTAAGCACATGCACTGCCGACTAAAACAACAATAATTTGACAGAAATGCCCTTAGTCAGATTGACATGGTTGCGTGAACGTACAAACAAAGGACAAAAAAGTGGGGTTAGCTAGCTGGGTTAGACGGTGGTGTACGATGCTAACTGCATGGATGGATAGATTGATGGATGGATATGAACAACTACATGCACTGCGGCTATGACCTATAGGTGGCCGAGCGCAACTGCAGATGAATGCACGCACGGACCTACGATGTATGCCTCTTTGGCTAGCTTCCCGTGTTGTCAGTCTCGTCTCTTGGGTGAACATGACTCGCCATTGATGGCTCGCCCATGGTTGTTGACAAAATTGTCTATTTTATTTTTGTAAGATAATCCTCTTTCAAAATTTTAACCAAATCTATTGTTTATGGGATATGCTAACAATCAGCCAGCGGATCGCTGGCCACATCCGCCGCCTGCTCCACTTGCCACGTGCCTTCCTAGGTCCACACGCAATCCTATCTCCTAGAACCAAAAGTATCGTGTGTTTGGTGCCATGAACTGTCATGGATGGACTCACCGGAGGTGCTTTGTAACAAGTGTTGTATTGCAATGAGGTTATGCAACAGAACATATATTGGTAAAAAGATTCCGCAAAAGAAAAAGTTTGAAGAAAGATCTGCAACAGAACCTCTATTGTAAAAAAGTCTGCAACATGACCTTTATTAAAAAGTTTCTGCAACATGAGCTCTCTTGTAAAAGGTTCTGCAACACAACCATTGTTGCATTTGTAAGGACAAGGTTGTGCCATTGGTTGGCACCAGATCTAACAGCTGCCAAGGTGGAGAATCTTTAAAAAAAATCTGCCGGCCAATGCATAAAGTGCCCCATTCTTTATTATGTTGGGGGTGCTTCGTATTTCTCGAGAACTTTTATAACAGATCCGGACCCTTCTTGGGAAGAAAAAACACCGGTATGCCTGATGTTGAACTTGGCTATTCTTCCTACAAAGAAAAAAGAACTTGCTACTATGTCAGCCCACATACCTTGGCGATGGAAAATACTTACGATTCCGTGAGCAAAAGGCAGGTTGCTGTGTCCACACCGGAAGGTACTACTACATTGAAACACAAGCCATGATTATCCCAGTAGACAAAGTATTAAATGCACTTTTATTGTTTGCGTCGAGAAGAAAGTATTGATATGTCGACAAAGAGAGGATTCATGTTACATGGCAGCCCCGACCAAGGTCCACACATGTGATATGCTGATCCCGATCGCGATGAAATTACTGTATGTGGGTTGCGATCAATTTAGATTTGAGGATTTAGATCTAGTTGCCTAGAAATTCAAGTAGGACAAGGATAAATTCAAGTAGGACAAGGATAATGTTTTTGCTTTCATACCGACAAATGAAACGATTAGTATATGTTTATGAATCATGATGTATTTATGTATGCATGGCCAGATGTCATTGTTAGAATAAATCCGAGGCATATCGTCGATCATCCAAGGACCAATCAATCACATGAGCACAGCACCGAGATTTGTTAACGAAATTCACCGATATGGCTACATCTCCGGGGCCTGACTATGCGCGCTCCTCCCCACGACACCGCTATAATACCGCACTCGGTCGCCCTGGACACCGGCACATGCCGCCGGCTTCCCCTGCGTTCCTGTGCTATTATGTTGGCATAAGTTACATTGTGTGTTTACCCCCACTATATATGAGAGGCCTAGGATACAAGTGTCTTACTTGGACACGACTCCACATCCTATGTAAACACAGTACAACTACAAGTTCAACTGTAACCTACCTTGTATACAATATTCGACACAACTCTAACAAACTCCACCTTGGCGAATATTCTCCACCACCTTTAATTCGTCAATGCGTCAAACTTCCATGTAAATTAGACTTGAGCTTATTTCATGAGTACCGCTGCTACTCCGAAGACTCCATGTGACTCCACCTGCAACTTGTAGTCCCTTCTTTTCTTGACCATGGTCAACGCTCGAGCAAAATTAAGTTCCTTATTACTCTAGTTTGGGCTTCCAACTTCCAGAGTATCAGTCCAACGCCATCACACACTGATCAATGACCTGCGTGAAAGTGAACAACTCACATATTGGGTGTCACACATAAGAGTTACCTGAACTCAACATCACCGCTCTTCCTTGACCGCCTGTCTGAAACTTGAAGAAATTTCACCATTGCTTGTAATCATCCCGAGTCAAATTCGCAGTCGTCTCACCACATGTATGACCACCAGAGCCCTGGCCCGTCTCCATGTCCCGTGCATACCGCACACCTTGCCGCTATTATCGCGTCGAACCTCTGCTGTCCCGGTCAAGTCTTAAGGGTCGCGAACCCACACCACTCAACCTCCACTGCAGAGTACCACCAATCATCACCGACCGATGACGAGTTTCATGCTTCCATCAAACCACCGGGCCCCAGTCCGAATTTCATGTCACTCGCTTTTTCCCGCTGAATAGGCTTTGACTCTCTGTCAACTTACGCCGTAGCCTCTCAATTCAGCTCCACCTTCAACATGACTCCATGGTAGATGATCAGTCCACTCACGTGCCCCGTCAACTTCAAGCTCCGTGTATACACCACCTTGAATCAACCCCGCGTCATAGTTTTGTCGAAGCCGCACAAGCCTCGGGCTTGTGCCACGTGTTTCCATGCCCCATAAGCCGGTCACCATCAGCATCACGCTCCTATGTCGTCGTCGCCGATTCCACCACCGTCTTCTATACCAACCGACATCCAAGTCGATCCGTCAGACTGGCTAATTCGACCCAGCCGAACTCGTTCGACTGTTACGACACACTCAAGGCTCCCAAATCATCTTCTGCGAATCTCCATCCATCACTTGATAATTCCATCTTACCTGACATGACTTCCCACAACGCCATCAAGCATCCCTATTGTGGCAACAAATCTTTCATCCGTGTCTGCCATAACCCAAGGTTTTTAGTTCCATGAACTTCTCCACCTCAAACATGATACCCATTGACGCCACAGTTCTTTGTATGGCTGACCCTACGAAAAATTATCCGAGCTTTCCTCACGTGATACCCAAGTACACAAGCAAAAACTGACGTGGTACACCCTCGTACACTAATAGCAAATTCCAACCAAAGAACATTTTTGATCTTCACGTGTAGTAGCTCTAGCTCAACTCCCGATGATGTTGTTGCTTTGTCACGATGCTCTCCAATGGACTGTCGTATCACGTCGGACTTTTCTCCGCTTGAATCGATTTGCTCTCGTCCGAGGACGTGCCTTGCCGCTGCAGCGCTGTGCAAGTCTACGCGTCGGACACGAGAGGCCGCCGCCAGGTACTCGGTCCCGATTTTGTTTCCAAAACAAATCTCACTTTTTACTGTTTCCGATTGCACCATGATAACCATTGAATCCACAAGCCACGTCGAATCATGTACGACGCTGCTGACCCTTCCAGCCATGCGCCTGCTTGGGCCGCCTGACCGCGTGCCCCTGCTGGACCGCACCTTGGCCCAGCTGCCAGCTGCGTTGCCGCACGCTACGTCCGGACCTCGCCGACTCGACGTTTTCATCGACGACATTGACCATGATTGTAACGTTGCGCCGTTTCTTCTGATCTCGCCGACGACTGATTTTTGCACGGTATCTTCACCTCTAGATCAACAATCCACAACCTCCTCTTAACCTTGCTCATGATACCACTTGCTAGAATAAATCCAAGGCATATCATCGATCATCCGAGGACCAAGCAATCATACGAGCACGACACCGAGATTTGTTAACGAGGTTCACCGATATGGCTACATTTCCGGGGGCCTGGCTATAGGCGCTCCTCCCCATGACACCACTATAATACTGCACCCGGTCGCCCTGGACACTGGCACATGCCGCCGGCTTCCCCTACATTCTGTGCTATTATGTTGGCATAGGTTACATTGTGTGTCTACCCCTGCTATATATGAGAGGCCTAGGATATAAGTGTCCTACTTGAACACGACTCCACATCCTATGTAAACACAGTACAACTACAAGTCCAACTGTAACCTACCTTGTATACAATATTCGACACAACTCTAACAGTCATGAGTCTAGACGGCACGAAGCTATCACTATCAAGCAAAAATTCTAGCACAAGTCATAATTCAAGATGGATTTCAACATGATCAACTGAGATGCTATAATTTTAGATGGAAGCGGCTTGCGTATGTGATGCTTGAAAGCTTTCCCCCTAAACGAAGGAGAATAACAATGGTTAGTTTGGCAGTGGTGTTCCGGTCATGAACTAAGGCGATGCATCGCTGCAATCTAATATGTGACGTGCCTTCGGTTTTTGCTATGTGTTGTAATGGGCTTATTTTGATCCCTTCCATCTTTATGTGGGAGATGACACTGCTTGGGATGTAGGAATTAATGTCTAGATCTGCTTAGCTAGTTCTTTGTTTCCATCCCCTCTATTCTTCGGTTACTATGTATCAGATTTCTACTTGGTTTAGTTAATGCAATCGGGAAGCAATCCCTTCTCTTAAAAAAAGGCGGCGTATGCATTGTTATTACATTAATTAATCTGGCTAGATGCAGGTTAGCTAGTTAGGTGCATGGATGTTAGCCTGATATGAATCGATGTTAGCTAGTACGTAGCTACCGATGGTGACAGAATGCCCCGGGACGGTGGTGGGTGATGACGGCTGCGGTGTTCACGCGGGCGAAGCAGTGGCTGTGGTATACTGGCTGGTCCAGCCGGTCTTCGGTCGTGGGGTGCGGCTGCTGGTGAAAACCATGCCTGACTGCGTTCGGGGTGACGATGGCGGCGTCCACGGGCGTCGTGACCCTGTTGAGGGCGTCGTCGCTGCAGCTCATCTCCTGGCTGAGTTTCGGCTGTGGGGACTCGTGGATGGCGCTAGTCCAAGATGGTGGCTGACGGTGTTGCCGGGGCGGCGGCCCCGGGTTCGGTGGTGGCGGCTTCGGCCAGGGGATGGTGCGTGTCTGGCCGCGATGGATCGTGGGATCCCGTGGCCAGAGTGAGGTCGGTCTCGGCGGAGGTGGTGGTTAGTGGGCGGCGGTCGGTGGTGGCAGGTGGTCGGCACATCTCCGGGAGAAATCCTTGCTCCGGTCTTCACCGGAGCCGACAACGGCGGCGCCTGCGGGTGCCGCGATCTTTCTTGGAAGCGTCGTCGTGGAGGTGCTCCTCCTTCAACCCATGGCTTTGGCTCCGGAGGGAAACCTCAGATCCGCTGGATCGGGCGATGGAGGCGTCGTAGCGTCTTTCTCCTCCTTGGGGGCATCGTCTCGGAGCCGGCTACGACTAAGAGACTGGTGGATGATGGCATCTTCACCGTCGATGGCGGCATCTTCGCCGCGTGGTTTGCTGAGGCGGGGCGCTGGTTGCTGTTTGGCAACGATGATGGCGTCGAGAGGAGCTTGGGTCGCGGCGTGGTCTTCGGTAGTCGGTTCTTCCCGACGTGTCCGAGGTGCTCTTCCGTGGTTGCTTGGTTGCTTTGAAGTCGGAGCTGCGATGGAGCGATTCCAGGTGGTGACGATGACAGACACTCGGCGGTCGTTTGCGGAGGGCACGGTCGGCGCAAGTCCTGCATATTTTCCTTCTGTTTCTCGTCGTCGAAGTCGGAGCTGTCGGTTGCTTGCGAGTGTGGCCATCTGTTGGCATGTGCCGCCGTGGATTCTGTTCCATGTCGATGGCCAGGTTGGCCGGTGGTGCCCATGTCATGTGGGTTGTGTTGTATCGATTTTAACCCGATTTTTCATTAATTAACCGGGCAATTCTTTTATTTTTAATCAATGAAAATGGCAAGTCTTTTGCCTCGTTTCAAAAAAAGAAATGCTCCCAAGCTATGAAGCAACGCAAAGGACATTTGCCTAACGATGAGACTAGATGCCTCAGCCTTGCTATTGTGTTTTTATTTATTCCAGATGATATTATGCTAAATTGCAAGTGTTTATTTCCGTGATACCATAGTGTCACTAGCATTGCTAATTTATGTAGTATGTAGATGTCCGATGGCCTTATTATGGATCGGTTCGTGCATTTGGGCGATGTGTTTTTTATTTATTATTAAGATGTCCCGGTAACTCGTTGCGCTGAGCTTTTCCATTTGTTAGATTTAAATTTGATCTTGGAGACGCTATACTCATTATCTCTTTCTTGGTTTACCCCGCGCTTTAAGCAATGACTCTACCCTTAATTTTATTCCTGGATTAAGTAGCGCATGACATGGATATGAAGGGAGAAGCAAGACTGCTTGGTTGCGACAGGTTCTTGCGTGATGTATGCATGATTGGTTCTATACGTGGCTACGTGGCCTATGTCTGGCCCGAGTCGTGTATGTGTCTGACATCATGCATATAGATAGATCTGGTCTGATGAAGTGCTTTCAAATATGTATTCTTTCAATTTTACAATGTAGTGTGTCCGCGTTTTCCGAGATTCAAGTTTGATTGTAAATTTAACTACTGAGATCGACTGCGGCAGGAGCAAAAAATATACAACTGAATTCGTATTTTCGATATGAATTTAGTGATACAATTTTTGTCCCTGTCACAGTCAGTTTGTTGATTAATTTATGATTAAAATTGGATCTTAAAAAGCGTGAGGGCGTTACATTGTGAAAGGAAGGGAGTACTGTCCCCGCAAAAAGAAAAGGAAGAGAGTACTGTACTGTCGACCGCACGTACGTAGACAGACCGAGGAGTAGTACTAGTAAACTGCGAAATGCATTGGATGCTGCGTACACAGTGTTAGTGAAAGGTACGCCCGCTGCAGTGCTAATTTGTCACCACCTATGAACACCATGAATGCACGCATCAAATTCATTCAGTTAGGACCCCGCAACCTGTGCTAGACAAGTACGTGCGTACGGTCATTGTTCCCTGACTCTCGATCGAAACCCGTCCATGCATGGTAGCCACACGTACGTACGTATCCAGTGGCGAAGCCAGAAACTCAATATAGAAGGGGCCAAGCATGTTATATAATGCTAAACAGGGCTAAATCATCTAAATTTTGCTAATTTTTTTTGACAAATGGAGGATTAAGAACACATATAGTTGTATTTCTGAAAGCATAGAGGGGCCTTGGCCCTTGCCAGCACCCCCTACCTCCGCCACTGTACGTACCTATGTACCGTAGTAACATTATTTCCCAATTATGCGAGTCAAAATTACCATGTGCCTTGTATGAAATGCATGATTTTCACTCCTCACGCTTTTGCAGAAAACTACAACACCGCTTTTTAGGGTAGCAAGGTCGTCGAGTACACCTCCGTTAGGGTTGAGGGGTAAGGCGGATGACATGAAGGTGGCAACAAGGAGGTAGTGAGGTTGAGAATCGTAACCAGTGATGTCGTGAGTGGTGTAGAAGAGGGAGGACCAATTGGCTTCATCTCCACTCGCCTCCAACGGGTCATGGTGGAAACCTCGTAATTGTGCCCCACCCCCGACTCTTCACGCCCTACCGCATCAAGGGCACCAATATCCGCCCCTAGAAATACTTTGAATGTGCATGTGTGAGGGTCTCAAGCGTGTTCAAGTATTACCGTGAATGTGTCATCTAATATTGCTGCGGCTTGCAATAAACCGTCCTATAGAAAAGGAAGAAAAACAAAAGTATGGAAGGCTCGGCAAGATTTTATAGGTGTACATGATCCACAATTGGTAGTTGTGCTATTTCAAATCGTTGGCTATTGACTATGTTGCATTTGTGATTTAGTATGTCGAAGTTCTGGTTCTGTATTCTTGTGGATTACTACAATGCAATGTGATCATTGTGACAATTCCAAAAACCTAGAAAATTATATTGTTAGAATGCTCTCAAAGCTAGAAATTTTGAAAAACATTCCAGCAAATCATTCAATTCATTGCCCAGTTTGGTAAAGTTTAAGATTAAATTTACTTACAGTATGAGAGATACTTGCTATTTTATTTTAAGTTCAAATTTTGGTTCAAAATTCAAATGTGACAGAAAAATTAAAAGCATTCGAGTAAATCAAGAACAGTCCACTGACTGATTTGATTAAATCTTAGATAAAAGTCAAACACTTTGAGGTAAACTTAATGTTTTAGTTTCTCGTTCAAATTTTGTAGAAAAATTCAGCACTGCAGGAAAATAATAATAACTATTGTATCGAATGCATATAATATCTTGGTATTTCCCAGCTAATTATGAGTAAGTCAATTAACAATATGGCAAATATCGCTTAAAATCGCCTATTGTTTTAGGACATCTACGAAGCACCATTTGCATATAATTATTATTACGACAACCGCTACTTTTTTTAGGCAAACCCACAAAGCTTTTTATTCATCCGTCACAATGTTTACAGGGACGAACACAAGGTTTCCGGGTTGACTTAACCAAGCATGGCGGCCAATACCCAAAGTTAACGCGTGCTTTGCAAGTTTGTGAGCCTCTACATTAGAGGTCCTAAATTCATGACTAATCTGACAAGAAGAAAAATAACCAAAACGTTTTTTTATTTCATGAACAATTGCTCCATACGCTGCCGAGGTGCCTGTCTTGATAGCTTCCACCACTTTCTTGCAATCCGACGTGATTGCTATCTTCTGCACGTATAGATCTTCCGAAAGAGACATAGCTTCTTGAATCGCTAGGGCTTCCAACACTTCTGGATCATCCATATTTGCAAAAACTACTGCCGAAGCCCCTTGGAATGCGCCTGAAATATCCCGACAGATTGCAGCTACCGCTACTTATTGTGCAGGC
>NC_057809.1:54607068-54608754 GCF_018294505.1 Triticum aestivum | reverse complement strand
ATTTTATCACAACAGACGTGGGCCTGGCCTGTCTCAAACTGCGCCTGCTCTCGATCTCCCAAAATAAGCGTGTCTGAAACTGCGCCTGCTCTCGATCTCCCAAAATAAGCGTGTCTGAAACTGCGCCTGCTCCGGATCGACACAGCCTGCCGATCGAGATCTATCGATCTAGACTAGCCCCGCGCAGTCTGCTCGGAAGAGAAAAAAGGGTTCACGGAAGAAGTGCGGCCGCGGCGCACGGAGACGGAGCCTAGCGTCGTTGTGGCCTTGTTTCCTGCCCAGAGAAACAACCCGCTGCTCTGCCGGCATGAAGAATTCCTTCCACAATTCTGTTGGCCGCTGGTGTCCGAGGCCTAGGTGACGGCATCCCTGATCTGTCCACAAGGTGTGCTCAAACTGATTTCCTATTTAATTTAGTATTTTGTCCTGTTGAATATATACATTCGCTAGTATATTGTGTGGATACGCATCAGTTTACCAATCCTTTTTTTTTTACAGAAGATATATAGTACTAGGCTAGTTGACCAAGTTGTGAAACACCAAGATTTTCATGCTAGTTACTTGTTTAAAATTCAAGGCTCAGTGTTTCCTTTTTATCTTTGTAGGCTTATAATTTGTGCTGTGTTTGAATTCATTCTTATTTCTTTTTATAAGAAAACATATGTTCTACAATTTTTAGGACCTTATTTAGCATTTCACACCGGGGCACCAAATTCCTGAAGATGGTCCTGAAGAAATAATCAATGACGGTCAATCTCTAATTAATCTCTAAAGACCAAATTTAAATTAATCAACCTCACCGTAAGTCATTCAATCAAATTAATTAATCTTTTCTATGCGTAACCAAAATTACAATAATTAACGTTATCATACGTCGCGCAATCACTTCCACCGAAGCCCACCTGACAAATCAGCACCACATAATCAGCTTCACTTAATAAAATCTACCGCTAAGATGGATAGTATAATCCACCATCAGTGTGCAATTAGCTAATAGTATAACCTTCCTCCCAAAAAATAAAAAAAATTATATAGCAAATATAACCAGGTGGAACGCCTCGCTTGTGGGCGAAAAGTTCCGCACCCATCGCAACCGCGCAGCCGAGAAAATCATACCATGCACGGGGATCTCCCATGCATGTGTTGGCCCTTGATTTTGTTGGAGATTCACATTCATGCATGCATATTTTATTAGTATTGCTCAATCCATCAGCCATACTCCATCAATGTGGTCATATGAAACAGTCACTCACAATAAAACAAGTTGTTAGATAGTTGCATAATGTTTCACATCATAACTTTTTTATAGTTTCATAATTTTTCTTTTTGTGGGTTATAGTTTATGTTTCACCATGTTTGAAGATTTCGTTTTCTAAATCTTGTCTACATATATTCAAGAATGTTTTGGTTTCAAAGGCCTCGTCACCAGGAACATTATTGATTTCTTTTTGCATGCAATTAATGAATTTCGATGAACCAAGTTTGGAACCTGGTGATTTAGTCGTCAAAAAATTAATTTCAAAATGTAAATTTAATATTGGTCTTGTTTTAAAGATCTGGCCAGAAAAAGCAAATTTGTGTAAACAGAAAGTAAAAACAAAATTTATTTCAAAATTTTATCAGACATCTATTTGTTTGAATGAAACGTAGTGACCAGAGACAAGACAAGAATAAAATAATGTGCAT
>NC_057809.1:54570748-54606838 GCF_018294505.1 Triticum aestivum | reverse complement strand
CAAACATACACAGGCAGAGATGACATCGCGCCGACGCCGTCGCCCAACGCCTCCCTCGCCCGAGCCCATCCGCCGCCAGCCACTCGGCAGAGGAGCTTCCGCTAGAGTGCCCGCGTCCCCGAGTCGGAGGGCGCCGGAAGAACTAGGATATGTCGCCTCCCCTTCCCGCTCCGCTTCATTGACCGTCAGCCGCCTGCCCGTGGCCGCGGGCCACCTCCTTCCGCCGGCCCAACCTCGCAGCGAGGCTTCCCGAGCCGGCCCCAAGTGTCCCTCTGGTGAGCCCCATGAAGGAAATATGCGCTAGAGGCAATAATAAAGTTGTTATTTATATTTTCTTATATCATGATAAATGTTTATTATTCATGCTAGAATTGTATTAACCAGAAACTTAGTACATGTGTGAATACATAGACAAACAAAGTGTCCCTAGTATGCCTCTACTTGACTAGCTCGTTAATCAAAGATGGTTAAGTTTCCTAGCCATAGACACATGTTGTCATTTGATGAACGGGATCACACTATTAGAGAATGATGTGATGGACAAGACCCATTCGTTAGCTTAGCATAATGATCGTTTAGTTTTTCTACTATTGCTTTCTTCATAACTTATACATGTTCCACAGACTATGAGATTATGCAACTCCCGAATACCGGAGGAACACCTTGTGTGCTATCAAACGTCACGATGTAACTGGGTGATTATAAAGATGCTCTACAGGTGTCTCCGATGGTGTTTGTTGAGTTGGCATAGATCGAGATTAGGATTTTTCACTCCGTGTATCGAAGAGGTATCTCTGTGCCCTCTCGGTAATGCACATCACTATGAGCCTTGCAAGCAATGTGTCTAATGAGTTAGCCACGGGATGATGCATTACGGAACGAGTAAAGAGACTTGCCGGTGACGAGATTGAACTAGGTATGATGATACCGACGATCGAATCTCGGGCAAGTAACATACCGATGACAAAGGGAACAACGTATGTTGTTATGCGATTTGACCAATAAAGATCTTCGTAGAATATGTAGGAGCCAATATGAGCATCCAGGCTCCGCTATTGGTTATTGACCGGAGATATGTCTCAGTTATGTCTATATAGTTCTCGAACCCGTAGGGTCCGCACGTTTAACGTTCGATGACGATTTGTATTATGAGTTTCGTGTTTTGATGAACCGAAGTTTGTTCGGAGTCCCAGGTGAGATCACGGACATGACGAGGAGTCTCGAAATGGTCGAGACATAAAGATTCATATATTGGAAGGCTACATTCGGACACCGGAATGGTTCGGTTTGTTTCAGATAAGTTTCGGAGTACCGGGGGTTACCGGACCCTCCCCCCTCCTGGAAGTTAATGGGCCATCATGGGCCTTAGTGGAGAAGAGAGAGGGCTGACCAGAGGTGGCGCGCGCCCCCTGCCCAGTCTGAATCGGACAAGGGGAGGGGGCGGCGCCCCCTCCTTCCTTCTCTTCCTTTCCTCCTTCCCTTCTTCTCCAACTTGGACTAGGAAAGGGGGGACCGAATCCTACTTGGACCGGGAGTCCAAGTAGGACTCCCCCCATGGCGCACCCCCCTCTAGGGCCGGCCACCTCTCCTCCCCCTTTTATATACATGGGAGGGGGGCACCACAAAGACACACCAAAGTTTCCCTTAGCCATGTGCAGTGCCCCCTCCACAGTTACACACCTTGGTCATATCGTCGTAGTGCTTAGGCGAAGCCCTGTGCTGGTAAACTTCATCATCACCGTCGCCATGCCGTCGTGCTGACGGAACTCTCCCTCGGCCTCAACTGGATCAAGAGTTCAAGGGACGTCACCGAGATGAACGCGGAGGTGCCGTACGTTCAGTGCTTGGATTGGTTGGATCGTGAAGACGTTCGACTACATCAACCGCGTTATTAAACGCTTCCGCTTTCGGTCTATGAGGGTACCTAGACACACTCTCCCCTCTCGTTGTTATGCATGTTCTAGATAGATTTTGCGTGATCATAGGAAAAAAATTGAAATACTGCGTTCCCCAACAGTGGCATCAGAGCCAGGTCTATGCGTAGATGTTATATGCACGAGTACAACACAAAGAGTTGTGGGCGATAATAGTCATACTTCTTACCAGCAATGTCTTACTTTGATTCGGCGGTATTGTCGGATGAAGCGGCCCAGACTGACATTACATGACCGCATTCATGAGACTGGTTCTACCGACGTGCTTCGCACACAGGTGGCTAGTGGGTGTTTGTTTCTCCAGCTTTAGTTGAGTCAAGTTTGACTACGCCCGGTCCTTGCTGAACATTAAAACAACACACTTGACGAAAAATCATTGTGGTTTTGATGCGTAGGTAAGAACGGTTCTTGCTAGAAGCCCGTAGCAGCCACGTAAAACTTGCAACAACAAAGTAGAGGACGTCTAACTTGTTTTTGCAGGGCATGTTGTGATGTGATATGGTCAAGACGTGACGATATATAAATTGTTGTATGAGATGATCATGTTTTGTAAAAGTTATCGGCAACTGGCAGGAGCCATATGGTTGTCGCTTTATTGTATGAAATGCAATCGCCATGTAATTGCTTTACTTTATCACTAAGCGGTAGCGATAGTCGTAGAAGCAATAGTTGGCGAGACGACAACGATGCTGCGATGGAGAGATGAAGGTCTCAAGCCGATGACGATGGTGATCATGACGGTGCTTTGGAGATGGAGACCGAAGGCACAAGATGATGATGGCCATATCATATCACTTATTTTGATTGCATATGATGTTTATCCTTTATGCATCTTATTTTGCTTGGTGGTAGCATTATAAGATGATCTCTCACTAAATTTCAAGGTATAAGTGTTCTCCCTGAGTGTGCACCGTTGCTACAGTTCATCGTGCGGAGACACCACGTGATGATCGGGTGAGATAAGCTCTATATTCACATACAACATATGCAAGTAGTTTTGCACACGCAGAATAATCAGGTTAAACTTGACTATCCTAGCATATGCAGATATGGCCTCGGAACACTGAGACCGAAAGGTAGAGCGTGAATCATATAGTAGATATGATCAACATAGTGATGTTCACCATTGAAAACTACTCCATCTCATGTGATGATCGGACATGGTTTAGTTGATATGGATCGCGTGATCATTTAGATGACTAGAGAGATGTCTATCTAAGTGGGAGTTCTTAAGTAATATGATTAATTGAAATTTAATTTATCATGAACTTAGTACCTGATAGTATTTTGCATGTCTATGTTGTTGTAGATAAATGGCCCGTGCTACTGTTCCTTTGAATTTTAATGCGTTCCTAGAGAAAGCTAAGTGAAAGATGATGGTAGCAACTACACAGACTGGGTCCGTAACTTGAGGATTATCATCATTGCTGCATAGAAGAATTACGTCCTGGAAGCGCCGCTAGGTGCAAAGCCCGTTATAGGAGCAACACCAGATGTTATGAACGTCTGGTAGAGCAAAGCTGATGACTACTCGATAGTTGAGTGTGCCATGCTTTGCGGCTTAGAATCGGGACTTCAACGACGTTTTGAACGTCATGGAGCATATGATATGTTCCAGGAGTTGAAGTTAATATTTCAAGCAAATACCCGAATTGAGAGATATGAAGTCTCCAATAAGTTCCATAGTTGCAAGATGGAGGAGAATAGTTCTGTCAGTGAACATATACTCAGAATATCTGTGTACCACAACCACTTGACTCAACTGGGAGTTAATCTTCCTGATGATAGTGTCATTGACAGAGTTCTTCAATCACTGCCACCAATCTACAAAAGCTTCGTGATGAACTATAATATGCAAGGGATGGATAAGACAATTCCCGAGCTCTTCGCAATGCTAAATGTTGCGGAGGTAGAAATCAAGAAGGCGCATCAAGTGTTGATGGTCAGCAAGACCACTAGTTTCAAGAAGAAGGGCAAATGGAAGAAGGGGAACTTCAAGAAGAACGGCAAGCAAGTTGCTGCTCAAGTGAAGAAGCCCAAGTCTGGACCTAAGCCTGACACTGAGTGCTTCTACTGCAAAGGGACTGGTCAATAGACGCGGAACTGCCCCAAGTATTTGGCGGATAAGAAGGAGGGCAAAGTGAAAGGTATATTTGATATACATGTTATTGATGTATACCTTACTAATGCTCGTAGTAGCTCCTGGGTATTTGATACTGGTTCTATTGCTTATATTTGCAACTCGAAACAGGGGCTACGGATTAAACGAAGATTGGCTAAGGACGAGGTGATGATGCGCATGGAAAATAGTTCCAAAGTCGATGTGATCACCGTCGGCACGCTACCTCTACATCTACCTTCGGGATTAGTATTAGACCTGAATAATTGTTATTTGGTGCCAGCGTTAAGCATCAATGTTATATCTGGATCTTGTTTGATGCGAGACGGTTATTCATTTAAATCGGAGAATAATGGTTGTTCTATTTATATGAGTAATATCTTTTATGGTCATGCACCCTTGATGAGTGGTCTATTTTTATTGAATCTCGATAGTAGTGATACACATATTCATAGTATTGAAGCCAAAAGATATAAGTTTAATAATGATAGTGCAACTTATTTGTGGCACTGCCGTTTAGGTCATATTGGTGTAAAGCGCATGAAGAAACTCCATGCTCCTCATGGGCAAGATGACTAAGACTCCGTTCTCCGGAACAATGGAGCGGCCAACAAACTTATTGGAAATAATACATACTGATGTATGTGGTCCGATGAGTGTTGATACTCGCGGCGGGTATCGTTATTTTCTGACCTTCATAGATGATTTGAGCAGATATGGGTATATCTACTTATTGAAACATAAGTCTGAAACATTTGAAAAGTTCAAAAAAATTCAGAGTGAAGTGGAAAATCATCGTAACAAGAAAATAAAATTTCTACGATCTGATCATGGAGGTGAATATTTGAGTTATGAGTTTGGTCTTCATTTGAAATAATGTGGAATAGTTTCGCAACTCACGCCACCTGGAACACCATAGCGTAATGGTGTGTCCGAACATTGTAACCGCACTTTATTAGATATGGTGTGATCTATGTTGTCTCTTACTGATTACCGCTATCGTTTTGGGGTTATGCTTTAGAGACGGCTGCATTCACATTAAATAGGGCACCATCGAAATCCGTTGAGACGACACCATATGAATTGTGGTTTGGCAAGAAACCCAAGTTGTCGTTTCTTAAAGTTTGGGGCTGTGATGCTTATGTGAAAAATCTTCAACCTGATAAGCTCGAACCCAAATCGGAGAAATGTGTCTTCATAGGATACCCAAAGGAGACTATTGGGTACACCTTCTATCACAGATCCGAAGGCAAGATATTCGTTGCTAAGAATGGATCCTTTCTAGAGAAGGAGTTTCTCTTGAAAGAAGTGAGTGGGAGGAAAGTAGCACTTGAAGAGGTAACTGTACCTTCTCCCTTATTGGAAAGTATTTCATCACAAAAATTAGTTCCAGTGATTCCTACACCAATTAGTGAGGAAGCTAATGATGATGATCATGAAACTTCTGATCAAGTTACTACCGAACCTCTTAGGTCAACCAGAGTAAGATCCGCACCAGAGTGGTACGGTAATCCTGTTCTGGAGGTCATGTGACTTGACCATGACGAACCTACGAACTATGAGGAAGCGATGATGAGCCCAGATTTCGCGAAATGGCTTGAAGCCATGAAATCTTAGATGGGATCCATGTATGAGAACAAAGTGTGGACTTTGGTTGACTTGTTCGATGATCGGCAAGCAATAGAGAATAAATTGATCTTCAAGAAGAAGACTTACGTTGACGGTAATGTTACAATCTACAAAGCTCGACTTGTTGCGAAAGGTTTTTGACAAGTTCAAGGAGTTGACTACGATGAGACCTCACCCGTAGCGATGCTTAAGTCTGTCCGAATCATGTTATCAATTGCCGCATTTTATGTTTATGAAATTTGGCAAATGGATGTCAAAACTGCATTCCTTAATGGATATCTTAAAAAAGAGTTGTATATGATGCAACCATAAGATTTTGTCAATCCAAAAGGTGCTAACAAAGAGTGCAAGCTTTGGCGATCCATTTATGGACTGGTGCAAGCCTCTCGGAGTTGGAATATACGCTTTGATAGTGTGATCAAAGCATATGGTTTTATATAGAATTTTGGAGAAGCATGTATTTACAAGAAAGTGAGTGGGAGCTCTGTAGCATTTCTAATATTATATGTGGATGACATATTGTTGACCAGAAATGATATTGAATTTCTGAATAGCATAAAAGGATACTTGAATAAGAATTTTTCAATGAAAGACCTCGGTGAGCTACTTATATATTAGGCATCAAGATCTAGAGAGACAGATCAAGATGCCTAATTGGACTTTCACAAAGCACATACCTTGATAAAGTTTTGAAGAAGTTCAAAATGGATCAGTTAAAGAAAGGGTTCTTGCCTGTGTTGCAAGGTGTGAAGTTGAGTCAGACTCAATGCTTGGCCACTACAGAAGATAGAGAGAAAATGAAAGTCATTCCTTATGTCTCAGCCATAGGTTCTATCATGTATGCAATGCTGTGTACCAGACCTGATGTGTGCCTTGCTATTAGTTTAGCATGGAGGTACCAAAGTAATCCAAGAGTGGATCACTGGACAGTGGTCAAGAACATCCTGAAACACCTGAAAAGGACTAAGGATATGTTTCTTGTTTATGGAGGTGACAAAGAGCTCGTCGTAAACGGTTACGTCGATGCAAGCTTTGACACTGATCCGGATGACTCTAAGTCACAAATGGGATACGTATTTTTATTGAATGGTGGAGCTATTAGTTGGTGCAGTTCTAAGCAGAGCGTCGTGGCAGGATCTACGTGTGAAGTGGAGTACATAGCTGCTTCAAAAGCAGCAAATGAAGGAGTTCATATTTGATCTAGGTGTAATACCTAGTGCATAGGGTCCTATGAAAATCTTTTTTGTGACAATACTGGTGCAGTTGCCTTGGCAAAGGAATCCAGATTTCACAAGAGAACCAAGCACATCAAGAGACGCTTCAATTCCATCCGCGATCAAGTCAAGGAGGAAGAGATAGAGATTTGCAAGATACATACGGATCTGAATGTTGCAGACCCGTTGACTAAGCCTCTCTCACGAGCAAAACATGATCAGCACCAAGACTCCATGGGTGTTAGAATCGTTACTATGTAATCTAGATTATTAACTCTAGTGCAAGTGGGAGGCTGAAGGAAATCTGCCCTAGAGGCAATAATAAAGTTGTTATTTATATTTCCTTATATCATGATAAATGTTTATTATTCATGCAAGAATTGTATTAACCAAAAACTTAGTACATGTGTGAATACATAGACAAACAGAGTGTCCCTAGTATGCCTCTACTTGACTAGCTTGTTAATCAAAGATGGTTAAGTTTCCTAGCCATAGACATGTGTTGTCATTTGATGAATGGTATCACATCATTAGAGAATGATGTGATGGACAAGACCCATCTGTTAGCTTAGCATAATGATCGTTTAGTTTTTCTGCTATTGCTTTCTTCATAACTTATACATATTCCTCAGACTATGATATTATGCAACTACCGAATACCGGAGGAACACCTTGTGTGCTATCAAACATCACAACGTAACTGGGTGATTATAAAGATGCTCTACAGGTGTCTCCGATGGTGTCTGTTGAGTTGGCATAGATTGAGATTAGGATTTGTCACTCCGTGTATCGGAGAGGTATCTTTGGGCCCTCTCGGTAATGCACGTCACTATGAACCTTGCAAGCAATGTGTCTAATGAGTTAGCCACGGGATGATGCATTACGGAACGAGTAAAGAGACTTACCGGTGACGAGATTGAACTAGGTATGATGATACCGACGATCAAATCTCGGGCAAGTAACATACCGATGACAAAGGGAACAACGTATGTTGTTATGCGGTTTGACCGATAAAGATCTTCGTAGAATATGTAGGAGCCAATATGAGCATCTAGTTTCTGCTATTGGTTATTGACCAGAGATATGTCTCGGTCATGTCTACACAGTTCTTGAACCCGTAGGGTCCGCACGCTTAACGTTTGATGACAATTTGTATTATGAGTTTCGTGTTTTGATGAACCAAAGTTTGTTCGGAGTCCCGGATGAGATCACGAACATGATGGGGAGTCTCAAAATGGACGAGACATAAAGATTCTTATATTGGAAGGCTACATTCGGACACCGGAATGGTTCGGGTCGTTTCGGATAAGTTTCGGAGTACCGGGGATTACCGGAAACCCCCACCCCCTCCGGGAAGTTAATGGGCCATCATGGGCCTTAGTGGAGAAGAGAGAGGGCCGACCAGAGGTGGCACCCCCTTGCCCAGTCTGCATTGGACAAGGGGAGGGGGCGGCGCCCCCCTCCTTCCTTCTCTTCCTTTCCTCGTTCCCTTCTTCTCCTACTTGCACTACCAAAAAAAGACACTTCTGTGATGATACGTGTTTGTCACAGTAGGTCGCATTTTCTGTCATGCATGTACATCCATGACGATTTTATGACAGAATCAAGATAGTCATACCTGTGCTGTCGTAGAAGTGTTCCATGACATTACCAAAATTATCATCACGGAAGTGTCCACTTCCGTGACGATAAATCCCGCTTCACAGAAGTGCTTTCGTCAAGGGTGACCAAAACGTGGCATCCACCGTAACGGAACGCCGTTAAGCTATCGGGTCAGGTTTTGTATCCGATAACCCGTAAACAGCCCCGACCAATGAGGATTTTCCACGTGTAAAATCATCATTGGCTGGGGGAAACACGTGTCGGCTCATCGTTGGGACAGATGTCATCCACTCATGGACAGAAGGCGCCTATGACACGTCGACACGTGGCATGGCCCAACAGAGGCCCATTCCTGTGAAAATGCCGGCCCGTTTGACTTGGTCAAAAGGTGGCGGGCCAGCCCATGTAAAGCTTGTTAACGGCATGTTCGCATATAGCCCATTTACAACCCGCTAACCCAAGGCCCATTACGCCCTATCCGAATTAGGCCCAGTAGCGTCATCTGGGCCACCATATATGATTCCAGCCCATTTTCACTTCTGGCCCATGTATGGCCCATGACGTCTTTCGGCCCATATGAGGCCCTATGTAACTCTTGGTCTATCAACGGCCCGTGGTGAAACTGGCCCGTAATGAACAGTGTATCACTTTACACCCATTAATGGCCCGTGGTGAAACTGGCCAGTAATGAATAGTGTGTCACTTTATACCCATTAACGGCCCGTTATTCCGTTGGGCCGTTTCCAACCCATGTTATCTTTCGGCCGTCTGAGAGCCCATTTTTCTTGGGCTCATTTCCAGCATTCGTTTACATATGACCCATTACTGTCATTTTCTGCTTGTGGGCCAAATTCAGCCTGTGGTTACAGTCGGCCCATTTGTGGTCCGTTAATACGTTGGGCCGTTTTCATAGCGTCATCAAATACGGCCTATTAACGATGGCCCGTTATGGTCGGCCCATGAATGGATGATTCCAACTCTAGCCCGTTTACGGCCATAATGCGGTCTGTTTGGCCCATGTTTGGCCAATTGATCATACGACCCGTATAAGGCCCATTGATGATACGTCCCATAGAAGGCCCATTGTTTCTATGTCCCGTAGAAGGCCCATTGTTTCTATGGCCCGTAGAAGGCCCACTGTTTCTACGGCCAATAGGAGGCCCCGTGTCACTACAGTAAATATTAGCCCTTGGTTATTGTGGCCTAGTTTTAAAAAATAGGTTATTGCAGCCACTAGCTAACCGCGGAAAAAGAACTGCAGTGACTACAAGCAAACAAATAAACAAGACAACAAGGAAATAAATAAGCAAGCAACTAACACTAGTCTATCAGGGCTATTACACATATTACATCCACTGGGCATCAAAGTTCGCCACCTGTGCAAATATAGGGAACAAAGCAGCATATCATATACACTGGTTGTCAAAGTTGGCGACCAGCGCAAATAAACGCCGCAGCAAAACAAATCTAGAGCTGAAACCACTTTAGAAGATCTCAAGAAACAATATCCCGGGTACCCATAATGTTGGCAAGATGCTTAGCAAGCTTATTTACTTTCTCTTGTTTAGCACTTAAATCCTCCAGCGCTTGCTGTTGCACCAGAAAATATGCATCTGAATTCTCCAGGGACTTCCTCAATCCTTCAGCTTCCTGTCGCAGCACATCTGATCGATATCTTTCAACTTGAAGTTGAGACTCAAGAAGACGAACTGATTCAGGCAGCGAGTTCGAAGAGCTTGTGCCAGCAGTAGTTGCCAGTAACTCAAACACTACATCAAGACATGACTTTTGGGTTCCCTCACTATCGTCAAGATAGTTTTTATCAGATTTCTTGGAGACCAACAGGGATGTCTCACTATCTTGAACCTTATCTGCATTACTTCCTTTATCATTGGATAACGCGGTACTGTTTTCCAATATTTTATCCGCATTCTAAAAGAGAAACAAGCGGACACATCACATGTTTACTATGTTGTATATGAAACTCATTTTGGTAAATGAGTTCAGTAGTAAAGTGGACAGGATAACAGCATGAAACAAACATATATCTATGTACCATGGTCACTTTATGGTCTATATCATTCTAGTTTTTGTGGCTAAATCAAGATAGAGACACAGTTCAAATAATATTTGTTCAAGACAATGCAGAATAGACAGAATATAAGTGTGGGTAACTATAGAGCAATAACAACACATGTAATGTGCATGACACGAGAACATAACTGTTTATTCAATTGAAACTGAAATCAACATAGAGCAGGTTACAACAGCAAACCAGCTAAAGAAACGGGTTTAAAACATACCTATTGCGCCATTGGAGTTTCAATTCCATCCTTCAAATTTGAAAATAGTTGGTATGAGTAAATACAGAGAGCAAAGGAGTATGAACCATAGCTACAGAACCTGACCTGAGAACAAATCTTCTTCTCCTTTAAGCGTTGAGTTGGGATTCGGAGTGGTGGTCCTCGTGCTTTGGGCACTGCAGTTCCCTTACTAACTGCTCGTGTTTGGGTGCTCTGTGGTGGAGACGGTGCTGTGTCAACTGGAACTGGGTTACTATCTGCCGGGGCTGGGGTTAGAAGGGGTGTAGCTGGTTCTCTGTCCAACTGGGTAGGGGTACAATCTGCAAGAGTCTGGGTTATGTGTGGTGGATCTGGTCCTTGGGCAAGTACAACTGTGGTTCTATCTGCATCAACTAGTAGCACTATCTTTTCTGAAGACCGTGTTGTTACTCCCTTAGATACTGCCATCACGCTCTCCAATTCAAATGGCTGATAAACAAGAAAAGTAATTGAAAGTATAGACATTGTATGATAGACAGGTGCAATGGATAGTGGGGAATAAAAGAGGGCATGAAATAATTCATATTTATGTTGTCTAACCAAACAGGATAGCATGACACAATTTCACATATATGATGGCTAACTAAATAGGATAGCATGACACAATTTCACATTATGATGGCTAAGTAAAAAAGATGGAAAGACATAGTTCAAAATATGAGACTATGTAAACAGGATGACATGACATAACTATATAATGTGTTTATTAAATACGTTGGCATGCCATAATTCACATACATTCACGGATAGAATGCCATAATTCAAAATATGATGACTGTAAACACTAAACAAGATGAGATGATATAGCTATATGATGTCTTTATTAAATGGGTTGCCATGCCATAATTCAGATAGATGATGTGTATGTACTATGTAAACATGATGGCATGATATAATTCAAATATATGATTTATATAGTAAGCAAGTAAGCAGATGGCAATCCATATATGATGTAAAAACTAAGAAATGCAAGACAACATGCATGACATGGGTAATATAACCCTGCCAAGTTTGAGCATAGACCTCAGGGAGGAAATAGGACTGGTCATCAGTCTCTGAATCCTCCTCTGAGGAGCTCTCTGTAACCAGCAAGATGTCTGCTTCAGCAGGTAGCATTGTCTGCTCTGAACACCTTGTTTTCACTCCAGATACTTCCATCACCGCTTCAAATGGCTGATGCACAGGAAGAGTAGTTGAATATACAAACATTGTCGACAAATGAAACACGTAATACAAAAAAATGATAGCATGATATAATTCACATACATGATGATTTGCTAAACAGCATGGCATTGCATAATTCACATATATAATGCCTTTGCAATAAGATAGCATTGTATAATTCACATATATAATGTCTTGCAACAAGATGGCAATGCATAATTCACATATATGGTAATTAGACACTGAACAGGTGGCATTCACACAAAGCATGTCTAAACTAATCAAATGACATAGCAATGCGAGACACCATACACATGATATGAGCAACATAACCCTGCCAAGTTAGAGCATACACCTCGGGGGGAATAGGACTGGTCATCTGTCTCTAAATCCTCCTCTGAGGAGCTATCCGTAACCAGCGAGATATGCGCTTCGTCCGATAGCATAGTCTAATCTGAAGACCTTGTTTTCACTCCAGAATTTGCCATCACCGTGTCAAATGGCTGATGCACATGAAGAGCAGTTGAATGTACTAACATTGTTGACAAATGTAATATGTAACGAAAAAAGGATGGCATGATATAATTTACGTATAAGATGACTGGCTAAGCAGGATGGCATTGCAAAATTCACATATATGATGCCTGGCTAAACAAGATGGCGTTGCATAATTCACATAAACGATGAATAAACTAAACAGATGGCATTCACACAAAGGATGTCTAAACTAAGCAGATGACATATTTGATGTATAAAGTAAGCAATGCAAGACACCATATGCATGATATAACCAACATCAGCATGCCAAGTTAGAGTGAAGACCTCAGGGGGTAAATAGGAGTTGTCTTCTCCTTCTGAGTCCCCCTCAGAACAGATATCTTCCTCTCGATTACAATCTGAAATGCGTGGAGAGGGGGCTGCCTTTGCGCCTACCATGGAGCAACGTCTGCATGAAATTTTAGTGCCACACAAGGCTCGTCTCTTTTGCTCTACATGTTCAGTTCCATTGTTTACAATAACTATCATGCATAGGAATAAAACATAGTGAGATTATGTAATGAGTGCATGCAGAAATCCAGAATGATGGTAGCAGCCTGTGGATAGACCCAAAACCAATAATAGCAGGCAGCTAATGGCTTCAGTTAAAAAATACAGATAATGGCTTCTTTACTGTTTGTTTCCTACCCAACATGAAACTCATAGTAGACACCGGAGATTAACCAGATAGTAGATAAATACTATTGATAGCAGCCCAGATATGTACCCCACAACCATTTAAAAACTCAAGTTTGACCATTAGTTTGGAGCTGACTCAGAGTCTAATCGGTGAACAGGACGATAAAGTAGCATGTAATATGAAGCGATGCATAACGTAAGCAGACACGAAAGAGTGCGACCTCTCTTGCAGACCCGTGTAGTCCTCGAGGTCATCTGCTCGGTAGATGATGGTAATGCAGTTTTCATGGCTGCCACCGGCGGGGAAGAAGATCTGAGGCGGCAAAAGACAGTCTGGAGGCCGGATCCCTGCTGTGCTGGACCCTTTTGTTGTTGGAGCAGCTGAGCTGGGGTGGACGACGGCACAGCAGGAGCGGGACAAACCACGCAAGGTTTTCTTTGACAACTATCTGTAAGAGAAGTAATTCTGTAAGGGCTCGTTTGAATTGGAGGATTCCAACAATGCAGGGATAGGAAATACACAGGAATAGGATAGGAATGCACGTGCAAAACAGAGAATTTAGAAACATAGGATTTTTGCCAATCTGGGTGTTTGATTCACAACAATTGGAAGATCATAGGATGCAAAGAAGCATGGTGAGATTAAGTCAAACCACAAGAAAATGTATGGTTATAATGCTATTATGCTACTATCTCTTAGTCTTGTGCTTCATGAATAGGAATTTGAAAAGGAAGACAAGTGAAAATTAAAATTCCTACGTTTTTTCTTTCAAGGAGACACTAAAGGAACAAATCCGTGTGCTCAGTGGACAATATATATAACATGTAGAGTAAAAAAGAGATGCAACAAGTGTACAACCTCTTTGGCGAAGCCATGTCGATCTTAGCGTGGCCGGTGAGGATGCTCCGGCTGAGTTTGCTGTCGGAGGAGGGGAAGAGGATGTTAGGCGTCTGGAGATGGAGCCCGAGGTACTGCTCCGCTGTGATGGAGGGTTTCATCGTTGGAGCAGCTCCGGTGAGTTGTAAGACGCCGAGGCTGAAGCAGGACAAGAGAGACAACGAGAAACATTAACCTGGGTGGAATTCTAATAGCATCTCCAATACATGACGTAAAATACATAACCACAAAGCGCTAGATGTAAAATACATCAGCCGCTCATCTCTGAACTTAACTGTCGAAACTGAACTTAACTGTCGAAACTGAATTTTGCTGTCGAAACTGAATTTTGCTGTCGAAACTGAACGCACTAGCAAGGTGAGGCTACATGTCGGTCGACTGACTTTTTCATCTCTGGTCAGTCAATTTTGCAGCCGTTGGATACGAAATCAAGGGCATGCGGTTCATCTTCAACCTCCACCCCCCCGAGCCGCCAGCCACCACCGGCCAAACAGCAGCCCCCCGCCGCCCGTAGCCGGCGGTGCGCCGCCTCGCCCGCCCCGAAAACACTCCCCACCGCCGGTCCGCCGCCACCCCGACCATCCCTCTAGGCCCCCCCGTGCCGAGCTTTTTCTCTGGCGATCTCCACGCCACCGTCCCGCCAACGCCCCGCCAACGCCGGCGACCACCGCCCCCATCCTGAACCCTAAGATAGATAGTGGGGTACCTCTCCGGCGAGCCCCCCCCCACACCCCCTAAAAATCGACTGACCCAAAAGTCGATTCAATCGACTGAAGTGTAGCTAAATCGGAGCAGCAACGCAAGCAAGAGCAAGAGCGAGAGTAGCAGTGCGAGCAAGAGCATTAGCAAGAGCAGACCAGGCAGGGGACCGAGAGGAAGAGCAGAGCAGCAGCACGAGCGAGAGCTAAAGCAGCAGCAACTCCTACTGATGTGGACGTCGCTACCGAGGGAGCGACGCCGTGGATGGAGCCGCGCCGTGTCGGCTCGGGACCGAGCGCCGGCAGCACCATGAGATTGAATCAAGAAGAAAATGCGGCGATTAGTGTACAACCTCTTTGGTGGCGCCGATTAGGCCGCAGATTCATCCGAGGAAACGGTGATGATGATGCTCTTCCGGTGGTGCAGGTGAAGACGGCGGTGTGGGAATGGAGGTGGCGCGAAAGACGAGGGGAACATCGAGGCAGCTCCTTGGAGGTGGAGGACGGGGTGGCTGAACCGGCGGGACGATGAGATCGATGATGGATCCTCATCCGGTATGGTGGATGAGGGACGTCGAGGTGTTGCTGTGGACGACATCGTCAGGGAAGAGGCTCCGGCTGGGTGGTGGACGGAGCAGGGTGTGGGGTTTCGTCACGGGTTTTCGCGGCCTCGGTGTACGAATGGGTGGGCAGATGGGATGGCAGTGGGGAACCATGGCTTTGAGACGCGCTTGTCCGAAATGTGGGGTAAGTTACGAAAGTACCCCCACCTATTTGAGGCGGTTCTTTCGGTTCAGGGGTACCACGGGCATTTTGCCAGTCGGGATTTCACAGGAGGTGGGAGTTTTCGCGCGCGTTGTAATTTCGGAATAGCCAGGCACGGGTTGAGATGGAGGGAGTTGTCGGAGCACAATGAGACAAAGATATATCTTAAATATTTCGGGCTAACAAGGCGCGGGTTGAAATTTCCGGACAAGCCTAACGTGTACTGTACCAAATCAATGCGCACTAAAAATGTCATTCAAAACTTTGAATTCATGTTATGTTCAATTAAAATATTTCGCTACGTGTATAATGCATGCAACCTACTACTCAAATGAATGTTTTAGTGCATTCTAAACGTATATACTACCGCTTCAATATGAACTGAATTTGAATTCGTTTCTCTATTTGAATAAGATCTACAGTGATGATTGTTGTGAAGTCAAAGCATTTATATTCGTTTCTCTGTTTTAATAAGATCTACAATCATCATTATTGTCAAGTTAAACCATCGTTTGTGTATTATCTTCACATCACACCACATGATTAGTCTCGAGTTACATATGAACTATGTGTACTATATGAACTCGAACTAGATTTTTTGAATCCACTTTATTTTGATTTCAAATCACATTACATTTCTAGGTCTAGCTAGATCTTCATAATCTAAACCATGTCTCATATGTATAATGTGTTTATCACATTATGTATGGTGCCCCGCCCCCTACGCCAACAAGTATTTAGATGTGAGTTGCAAACACCACACGTTACCACAAATTCAAATAAAATGTGAGAGTGTTCGATATATATTATTGTTTAGATTGTTCGATATTTAGTTGTAAGCTGCAAACGCCACACATTATCATAAATTCAAATAAAATGTGAGATTGTTTGATGTATAGTATGGTTTAGATTGTTAGGCATTTAGCTGTGAGTTGCAAACTCCATGCATTATCACATTATGGTATAACATGTGCACAACACGTGTATCACCGCTATATTCATGCATGCAATGTTTAGAACACTATGATCTCCTATTCAAATATATGAATCCGCTTTCATATCAAATTATGATCTTTGTTAGTCTCTTACACCCACACAATCCTCTAACCTTTGTAGCTACCACTAACTTTCTCTCGTGCATGCACACGCCCTCCCCCTCCCTCGGCATTCTATACACCGGGCACATTCATTTTTTTCTTTAGGTCGTTCTCCCAGAGTCTCCACAACTCCTTTCCGACACACACCGATCGATAAACCTCTCCAGCGATGCCTGCCTACAACATACACACACACACACACCTTCAATCTCCTCCTTTATGTGTCCTTGCCACGTGTCTCTCATACGGTCAGACACATGTGTAAACTCTCGCCCCTCTTTTCATCGATCTCACAACCGCACACTCCTCCCCCTATCTAGCTAGTAGTTGGGCCTCTCGCACCACCTGCTAGCTCCATTCTCTCTGTCTACCCATCTCGCTGGGCCTTCTTTGCCTCTAACAAATGGACGTACACCAACCGATCTCTCGCTATACATATAGCTAGCTAGGTCCTTATAACTCGTTTTTACCCACACGTCAATCGATCTATCTCATTAGTTGTGTCCCTCCCTTCCTCCGACAAACAACAATTGATCTACAGATCTAGTTAGGTTTGCTTACCAAACACATGGTTCCCCTTCATCATCCATGGATGCGTCCCGACAGATCTATCACGCACAGGCACACACAGAAACACATCCCCACTCTTATTGATAACATTGCAGTTACACCCTCAGTTTGTCTAGTAGGCCTCTCCCACCATCTTCGAGAAGCAACTCCATCACCCATCCAGCACTCTACCCCTCTCCCTCCCTCTCTCTCTCCTCTCTCTCTGTGTGTGCCATCATATTTCCCGTCCTTCAGTTATGTATGGATGTCGACCGATCTCCCTCAAGACATAGCTGGGTCTCTCCTTCCCAACACATATACGAGTCGTTCTACCTCTATAGTTAGGCCTTTGCCTACCCCTCCCCCACCCCCTCCCCCCCACACACACCGATACATCGAGCGCTCTAGTCATGTCTCCCTGCCACACACAAACTTGACATGTGCCCTCTAACGTTCCGGTAGGCCAGTCGCCCTATATCTTTGACTTGCACACACACACACACACACACACAATTTCGATGGCTCTCTTCATCGATCTCGCACCCACCCACTTGATCCTCTCTTCGACTCTATCGATAGCTACGACCCCTCCCTCTCTTATCGTGGATTGCCTGACCCTCTATGTATGATATGGATAGGCCTGCATTTCACACACGTTGCATGCAAAATTTTGTTTGAGATGTCATCGACACATATTCCCACAAATAATACACGAAATCAACCCCCAGCCCACCCCCACCCCAAAACAAAAAACACTCTCGAATGCGGTTTGTATCTCTCACACACACCCATGTAGGTGGGGGACGTGCACGAAGAGAAGAGGTGCATGCATGGCCCACATACTCCCGTCTCTTTCCAAACCACACCTGCGCGGGTACACGGTGGAGCTCATTTCTATACGAAAAAGGCAGCACACGTGGTAATTTGGCACGTGTACTGGTTGTCCACTTGGTGAAGGGAGGATCGTCTACCACGGGTGAACAAACAAATTGCGACTTGACGTGTTATGTTAAAAAAGAGGCAAACCATGTGGGGCCTACCTTAGAGGCAAGGCTCTATACACCGGAGTACTTTTGATGTGTCCCGTCAACTTGCAGAACGAGGAGAAGCTTGCTTAGTACGCCGTCTCCCCCGTTCCTAAATATAAGTCTCTGTAGAGATTTCACCATGAACCACATGCGGATGTATATAGATGCATTTTAAGTGTAGATTCATTCATTTTGTTCCGTATGTAGTGGAATCTCTACAAAGACTTATCTACTAGTAATAGCTAGCCCCCACTACTAGGAATTCTCTATCCTCTCCTTGAGCTACATCATCAAAATTGATGTAGCCGCTAGATGAAGTAAATCAGTCCATAATAGCCGTCTGATCTAGACGTTGAGAGGCTCCGCACTAAGCCACATGCAAGCATGCAGAAATACCATGGCACATGCATGTGACTAGGTTTTAAATCACATCAACATGTATGCATGCAAGCATGCACCGGTAGCATGCATGTAAGTGAGCTTTTAAGTCCCATTAACATGTCAAAAAGAAAAATATAATCCCATTATGCAGTAGGAGTTGGCTGATCTTTTTTCCTTACGTGTGATGATCTAAATTATGATGGGAGTTTATTTAGTTTGGTTACCACATTTGTCATGTGGTTATAGAGTTTTTTTAGTTCTATGAAATCAATAATTTTGCGCAGAGAGATATACCGCTGTTCTGCGGCAACGCACGGGGACTCATCTAGTAATATTTAGGAATGGAGGGAGTACTATGTAAAGAGTTAGGCATCGCACGGTGATATTGTGAGGTGGGCCATGTAATCACTGAGCCTGCGTGTTTTCACTGCTCTTGCACGCCTCCGCTGTAAGAATGGAGAAAATTGTAATCTAGTAGTAGTACCTCCTTTCGCCGAAAGCGTGGGACATCCAGCAGTCCTACCACCTCAGTAATATAGACCAATGAGCCATCAAATCACATAGACCCAGCAGTAAGTTGGACGGACGAAGCAACCATCACTCTTACGCCAGTGAGAGGTCGCGTCCGCTCTGCCAGGGCATTGATGCGGCACCGATTCTTTGGAGCGGCGCTGACCTTTTCGGGCGGGAAGCGCGCGCGGGCGATGGAGGGGCTTTGGGTGGGCCAGGCTAGTCAGGAGCGGGCGTGGCAGCTGTCCGCATGTCCCTACCGGACACGCCCAGAAACGAGAGGATGCACCGACTCTCGCGGCTAAAATCGTACACTACACAACATCTCTCTATAGGAGTAGGTCGAGCTGTCACTCTCTCTAACACACACATGCTGTTAAACACACACACACACACACACACACACACACACACACACGCACACACGCACACACCTTGGTCCCATTGCACCTTCTAACGTGACTTATTACACCTAGACGGAGGGAGTAGTAAGTATACGAGATACGGTGGCACACTGATTTAAGTCGAATACAAGTGCCCAAAATTTGTGTGCATGTTATAATAAGGATTCACTTAAAATAGTACGTGATAGAACAGAGGGATCAATTGGACAGTGTTCCCGAGCAGTAGCGAGATGTGTGAGGTAAGAAACACCGCTGGCGCTCTTAAGTTTTCTTATTAATTTGTTTCTTTCACCCTCTGACTCGTGGGACCCAACGTACTACCTGGAGAGGGGTAAGGTGACTAAGGCTGCATTATTTCTGCACCACTTTGGATAGTCTTACCACCAAAGCCACATGACACGATTATGATTGAAATCCCAATGACTCCCACACACACAAAAAAACACGGCATGCTTGTCACACGAATGCAGGAATGTATAAAAGGTTATTTCCCTCTCATTGAACATAACGGGAGGGTTGTGTAGCTGGTTAGCCTGTTCGCTCATCAAACTTGAGGTCTCGGGTTCGATAACTACACTTGAGCATAATTTGTGCCAGGAGGATTCTTTGACTGGTCAAAATGTTTTCTAGGGTTTGCACGCTTCACACTCTCTCTCCAGTATATATATACATGTTGGAACCTCAGCGCTTGTGGTTGCTCTCTTCACACTCTCTCGCCCTCTCCCGCTGGAGCCTCAACGCTTGTAGTTGCTCTCTTCACACTCTCTCGCCCTCTCCAGATCTAAAAAAGACTTCGTTGGCCTCTCTCTCCCCTCACTGCTGCTCAAAGAGCCGGCAGGATCCGTCCACCGGGAAGGGAAGGAGGCTTAATGCTGTCACCGTCGGTGAGGGACTACCGGCGCAGCTGTTCACTTTCCACCCAGCGGCGGCGCGGGAGGGCTTCCGACCCCTTCTTCTTCGCCGCCGTCCCATCGCCCACCGAACCACGCCCCAAGAACCTTAAGGTATAATTTACTTACTCCACATGGTTTAAAGAGGAAAGGAGTGGGGGAAAGTAGTGGGAAAAGTTGTATATAGCATGAATCTAGGACGTGGTTCAAAGAGGAAATGAAGGGGGAAACTTGTATAGCATGAATCTCGGACGTGGTTCAAAGAGGAAAGGAACGGGGGAAACTAATGGGGAAAGTTGTATCGCATAAATCTAGGATGTGGTTCAAAGAGGAAAGGAAGGGGCAAAAGTACTAGTTCAAAAAGGAAAGGAAGGGACAAGGCTGTAGAGTTTGAGCAGGACTAGATTTGCTGCGCTCACATAGGGAAATGTGTCTAAAGATAACAAAACTAGGACCAACACAAATATGCTCCTTGGTTGTTTGTTCTTTGTTGCAACAGACTGTGCATGACCACAGTACATCGGTAGATGCATATGGTGCTGGTGCGTCCACTGTCCCGTGCAACTCATTAGCTGTTGTTAATCTAAGGCCCTGTTTGGTTAAAAACTCCCTAGTCCCCACCTGCTTGGTTCCAGGGACTAAACATGGACTAGAGGTTATTAAATGACATGCTAAAAGACCATGTCACCCCTAGTAATGAACTAATAGAGACAAGGTGCGATGCGTGGCAGGGGCAACTGTTGGAAAAAGTCCCGAAAAGACTCCCTCGGGGTCTTCTTTCTTTAGTCCCAAATGCCCACTTTTAGTCCCTAAAAGTCCCTCCTGTTTGGTTTAGATGGGACTGACACGGAGTTTTTTTAGTCCCTACACCAAAATGTCCCTGTAAACAAACACCCTCTAATAATGCCGCTGGAAAATTGATGCAATGCCACAGTTAAAAGCAAATTACATGTTTAACAAATTTTATTGTTAATATAATCTCTATGTTAATATTAATCAATGCCACCGTTTGAGAAATGCTACTGTCTTGCTTTCTTTCCCATTTAGATAAGGTAGATGCTTCTTTTTGTTGGCTTCTGTGTCATCCACCGTTATTGACCACTAATTGTTTCCTTTGCACCTCTGTGTAAACAGGGTTATCTACTTCACCTCGTTGCCATTGTGACCTTTTGTTGCACTGCACAAAACACTTTTGTTTTAAGAGTGTTTTGTGCAGTTCAACCAAAATGTCACACCGACAATGTTGCTTGATTGCTTGATCTTAGTGGAACTGCACAAGAGGAGATCTTACTTCCTATCCGTTAAGGCGAATTTGGTTCAGATCTTCTTCTTGTGAGTTGTTTGAATTCCACATCATGAGAGGTCAGTACTAGCCTTCTTTCACATGATTCTGCAGTGTGCTTTCACATGTTGTGCTACTTGTACGATAATGTTGCTTGATTTTAGTGAACTGCACAAATGGAGACAAGACTTCCAATCTGTATGTGCACCGTAATATCCCATTGAGGTAAGATAAGGATATTTCACAACTGCTGGCCTATATTTTGCCACTTTCATCAGAAAATTAAGTTTAGTACTATACTTATGCGCCCTAATTGACATGCCAAATCTTACATTGAAGGCAAAGCTTGTATGTTATTGAACCAAGTGATGAAGGGGAAGAACAAGCGGAAGAAAAACAAAAATCAACTCCCAGTGCTGTAACGAAGCACTGGAACTGTGATGTCATAAGTAATGATATAGTTTTGCATCTTAATTTATTGCTATGGTTGGAACGAGCAATTGTTTTGACACTGATTTGATGCCACTCTTAATGTAATATGTAATTATCTCAACTTGTGCAAACAAGGATCTTCTTTGAAGATACCATATATTTTAGTGGAACTGCACAAGAAGATGTTGGAAACATTAAACTAATCGAGGAGTATATAGTAAGCATGGCCACCATCGTAGATAGCAACAGATGGTTCCAGAGAAGTGCTTCATCTGTATGCTCTACACAATAAGCCTCCTGACAAAGGTTGGTACTCGCACACTGATTTCATCCATATGATTGAGCTTTGTCATCTCTATTGGTGTTGTGCTACTGTTTAGATACTATCATGAAAAAGTGGTATTGTCCTTGAGAAGTGCCTCATCTGTGCTGTTTTAAATATTTCCTTTCCTTTTTTTCGAGCAAACAGGGATGCTAGCATTTAGTAGTCCTCTTGTCTTTGCACAACAGGACCATCTTCCTTCGAAGAAGAATATGAAGTACATGAAGTGACTAGTTCCGATTATGCCAGGATGAAGAAGCCCTGTCTATCTTCTCATCAGAAGGAGCAGTTGAAGGATGGTTACATTACTCCCAACAAGATCAAACTAACTTCAGCTCAGAAGGACTGACAAATCTCCATTATTTTGCTGTGATGTGCGAGTACAATGTTGTTCTAGGATTCTTTCTGGTGAGTTCCATTTTTCTAAAAGTGTGCTCTACATGGACCATGTATGTGCCTGTTGAAACTGTTAATTCATAGTACATTTTGCTTTATACTAATCACTTTTTTGTATTTGTGCAAACATGGGTGCTCAGCTTGATTTCAATGGGAACTGCACAAAATGTTCAGGAATACATCGAATCATTCATTTCCACCACAAGAAAGGAGGTGCCGATAAGTTCAAGGCGTTGCGACATATAAGGGTGAAATCATACAAGCTACGCGCGAATTTGGTTGATTTTGGTGGAATTGCACAAAAAGAACAGCTGGTTTATTTAGCACGAGGTGCCATGTCAATGTCCGAACTGATGGCAAACCCTGCCCATTCCACAATCGTAGGCATTTGATATTTTGGAATAGGACAACCTTGTCAAATTTTGCTCATTGATTTTAGCAAGACACGCGTTTGATATTTTTGAATGGGACGCACTTTGCTATCAGCAGCGTCGATCAATTTTTTATTTATTCTTTAGTTGTGAAGTAAATATTGCCTCTGACATGTGAGTCGCTGAGATGCATAATCATCGATTGTTTTGAATGTTCTCTATGAATTGTCAGGCCTGTGTGTTTGATTGCAATGTACAGAAACGCTAAAAAGCTGCTCAAACTCTTTGTACTCATTCTGTTCCTTTCTTACTTTGCACATTGTGAAAGTGCATACTTTTTTGTATAAGATTGGTCAAAGTAGAGATACTTTGACTGCAGACAAAACTTGTATGCAGACTAGAAAGGACCAGAGGGAGTACATGTGAAACTGCTGCAAACAAGGTGATCACCCTGGGAATAATGCTAGTACGTATTGTTTTGCATGTTCATCCAATGCTAGTGATACAGGAATTCAAACTAATCAAAATAAATTCATTCATACACGGTCGGATTTCATATAAACATGCCAGATTTCATTACATTTCATACATTCTTCAACTAAAAAGGGGTGCGCTGGAGGTATAATTAATTAACCGAAGCTACCCACCTGTGTCCCGCTGAGCCGAATAGAAGCTTCAGTGACTTAACTGCAGGTGCAGTTGCGTAACTGACATGTGGCCTATTGGGCCCACATGTCAGTCAGCCAACTACACCAGCAGTTAAGTAGAAGCAGTGTTCTTCTCCAGCGCAGCTCTCAGACTCCATGTCGCCACCAAGAAGCTAACCGGCCGTCAATGGTCAACCCGCCTAGCTTGGCTTCAACCGGAGGGTAGCAGCGGTGGACTTACTTGGACCCGAGCGGCGGCAACCTACCGTGTTCTACTTTTCCTCGTTTTCTGTGTGGCGCGGCCTTGTTGGAAGCGGGGCGGGGCCTCGGCGGAGCCGGCGATGTCCTCTGTCTCGTTGCCGGCAGGGTGGGGCCTCAGCTGAGCCGGTGATGTCCTCTGCCTCGTTGTTGGCGGGGCGGGGCCTTGGCGGAGCCGGCGGTGTCCTCTGCCTCGTTGTTGGCGCCGCGGGGCCTCAGAGGAGCAGGGCCTTGTCGACGCCAGCGGAACGGGGACTCGTCGGAGCCGGCATTGTCCTCTGCCTCATCCTCGGTCTCGCCAAACAGCGCCTTGCCCGCTTCATCGCCCTCTTTTCTAGCCTCTTTGTAGGCGGCCGCAGCCTCCGCCACCTGTTGGGTAACGTAGCAGAAATTCAAAAATTTTCCTACGAATCACCAAGATCTATCTATGGAGAGACCAACAACGAGTAGAAAGGAGAGTGCATCTACATACCCTTGTAGATCGCTAAGCAGAAGCGTTCAAGTGAACGGGGTTGATGGAGTCGTACTCGTCGTGATTCAGATCACTGATGATCAAGTGCCGAACGGACGGCACCTCCGCGTTCAACACACGTACAGCTCGACGATGTCTCCCACGCCTTGATCCAGCAAGGAGAGAGGGAGAGGTTGAGGAAGACTCCATCCAACAGCAGCACAACGGCGTGGTGGTGATGGAGGAGCGTGGCAATCCTGCAGGGCTTCGCCGAGCACCTACGGGAGAGGAGATGTGTCACGGGAGGGAGAGGGAGGCAACCAAAGGCCTTAGGTCTGATTGCTCCTCCTTTTCCCCACTATATATAGGGCCAAGGGAGAGGGGGAGGGCGCAGCCTTGCCCCCTCCTCCAAGGAAGGGGTGCGGCTAAGGATGGGGAGGAGTCCATCCTCCCCAAGGCACCTCGGAGGTGCCTTCCCCCTTTAGGACTCTTCCCTTTTTCCTTTATCTTGGCGCATGGGCCTCTAGGGGCTGGTGCCCTTGGCCCATGTAGGCCAAGGCGCACCCCCTACAGCCCATGTGGCCCCCCGGGGCAGGTGGCCCCACCCGGTGGGCCCCCGGGACCCTTCCGGTGGTCCCGGTACAATACCGATGACCCCGAAACTTGTCCCGATGGCCGAAATAGGACTTCCTATATATAAATCTTTACCTCCGGACCATTCCGGAACTCCTCGTGACGTCCGGGATCTCATCCGGGACTCCGAACAACATTCGGTAACCACATACAAGCTTCCTTTATAACCCTAGCGTCATCGAACCTTAAGTGTGTAGACCCTACGGGTTCGGGAGACATGCAGACATGACCGAGACGTTTTCCGGTCAATAACCAACAGCGGGATCTGGATACCCATGTTGGCTCCCACATGTTCCACGATGATCTCATCGGATGAACCACGATGTCAAGGACTTAATCAATCCCGTATACAATTCCCTTTGTCTAGCGGTATTTTACTTGCCCGAGATTCGATCGTCGGTATACCGATACCTTGTTCAATCTCGTTACCGGCAAGTCACTTTACTCGTTCCGTAACACATCATCCCGTGATCAACTCCTTGGTCACATTGCGCATATGATGATGTCCTACCGAGTGGGCCCAGAGATACCTCTCCGTTTACACGGAGTGACAAATCCCAGTCTCGATCCGCATAAAACAATAGATACTTTCGGAGATACCTGTAGTGTACCTTTATAGTCACCCAGTTACGTTGTGATGTTTGATACACCCAAGGCACTCCTACGGTATCCAGGAGTTACACGATCTCATGGTCAAAGGAAGAGATACTTGACATTGGCAAAGCTCTAGCATACGAACTACACGATCTTTGTGCTAGTCTTAGGATTGGGTCTTGTCCATCACATCATTCTCCTAATGATGTGATCCCGTTATCAACGACATCCAATGTCCATAGCCAGGAAACCATGACTATCTGTTGATCACAACGAGCTAGTCAACTAGAGGCTCACTAGGGACATATTGTGGTCTATGTATTCACACGTGTATTACGATTTCCGGATAATACAGTTATAGCATGAATAAAAGACAATTATCATGAACAAGGAAATATAATAATAATACTTTTATTATTGCCTCTAGGGCATATTTCCAACAGTCTCCCACTTGCACTAGAGTCAATAATCTAGTTCACATCGCCATGTGATTAACACTCACAGGTCACATCGCCATGTGACTAATACCCAAGAGTTTACTAGAGTCAGTAGTCTAGTTCACATCACTATGTGATTAACACTCAATGAGTTTTATGTTTGATCATGTTGCTTGTGAGAGAGGTTTTAGTCAACGGGTCTGAACCTTTCAGATCCGTGTGTGCTTTACAAATCTCCATGTCATCTCCTAGATGCAGCTACCACGCTCTATTTGGAGCTATTCCAAACAACTGTTCTACTTGGAGCTATTCTAAATTATTGCTCCATTATATGTATCCGGTCTCTCTACTCAAAGCTATCCGGATAGGTGTCAAGCTTGCATCGTCATAACTTTTACGACGAACTCTTTTACCACCTCCATAATCGAAAAAATTCCTTAGTCCACTAGCTACTAAGGATAACTTTGACCGCTGTCCTGTGAGCCATTCTTGGATCACTCTTGTACCCCTTGACTGACTCATGGCAAGGCACACTTCAGGTGTGGTACACAGCATAGCATACTGAAGAGCCTATGTCTTAAGCATAGGGGACGACCTTCGTCCTTTCTCTCTATTCTGCCGTGGTCGAGCTTTAAGTCTTAACTTCGTACCTTACAACTCAGGCAAGAACTCCTTCTTTGACTGGTCCATCTTGAACACCTTCAAGATCATGTCAAGGTATGTGCTCATTTGAAAGTATTATTAAGCATTTTGATCTATCCTTATAGATCTTGATGCTCAATACTCAAATAGCTTAATCCAGGTTTTCTATTGAAAAACACCTTTCAAATAACCCTATATGCTTTCTAGAAATTCTACGTCATTTCTGATCAACAATATGTCAATAACATATACTCATCAGAAATTCTATAGTGCTCCCACTCACTTCTTTGGAAATACAAGTTTCTCATAAACTTTGTACAAACCCAAAATTTTTGATCATCATCAAAGCATACATTCCAACTCCGAGATGCTCACTCCAGTCCTTAGAAGGATTGCTGGAGCTTTGCATACTTATTAGCATCCTTCGGGATTGACAAAACCTTCCGGTTGTATCACATACAACCTTTCCTCAAGAAAATCGTCGAGGAAACAATGTTTTGACATCCTATCTGCAAGATTTCATAAATAATGCAGTAATCGCTAATATAATTCCAACAGACTCTTAGCATCGCTACGAGTGAGAAAATCTCATCGTAGTCAACTCCTTGAACTTGTCGGAAAACATCTTAACGACAAGTCGAGCTTTCTTAATGGTGACATTTACCATCATTGTCCGTCTTCCTTTTGAAATCCATCTGTACTCATTAGCCTTACGACCATCGAGCCGTTCTGCCAAAGTCTACACTTTGTTTTCATACATGGATCCTCTCTCGGATTTTATGGCCTCAAGCCATTTATCGGAATCCGGGCCCACCATCGCTTCTCCATAGCTCGTAGGTTCATTGTTGTCTAGCAACATGACCTTCAAGACAGGATTACCGTACCACTCTGAAGTAGTACGCGTTCTTGTCGTCCTACGAGGTTCAGTAGTGACTTGATCCGAAGTTTCATGATCAATATCATAAGCTTCCACTTCAATTGGTGTAGGTGCCACGGGAACAACTTCCTGTGCCGTGCTTCACACTGGTTGAAGTGATGGTTCAATAACCTCATCAAGTCTCCACCATCCTCCCACTCAATTCTTTCGAGAGAAACCTTTCCTCGAGAAAGGACCCGATTCTAGAAACAATTCATATTGCTTTCGGATCTGAATTAGGAGGTATCCCCAACTGTTTTGGGTGTCCTATGAAGATGTACTTTATCCGCTTTGGGTTCGAGCTTATCAACCTGAAACTTTTTCATATAAGCGTCGCAGCCCCAAACTTTTAAGAAACGACAACTTAGGTTTCTCTAAACCATAATTCATACGGTGTCATCTCATCGGAATTACGTGGTGCCCTATTTAAAGTGAATGTGGTTGTCTCTAATGCCTAACCCATGAACGATAGTGGTAATTCGATAAGAGACATCATGGTACGCACCAGGGTGCAACTATGATGTTCGGACACACCATCACACTATGGTGTTCCAGGCGGTATTAATTGCGAAACAATTTCCATAATGTCTTAATTGTGTGCCAAAACTCGTAACTCAGATATTCATCTCTATGATCATATCATAGACATTTTATCCTCTTGTCACAATGATCTTCTACTTCACTCTGAAATTACTTGAACCATTCAATAATTCAGACTTGTGTTTCATCAAGTAAATATTCTCAACATCTACTCGAATCATCTGTGAAGTAAGAACATAACGATATTCACTGCATGCCTCAGCACTTATTGGACTGCACACATCAAAATGTGTTACTTCCTACAAGTTGCTATCTTGTTCCATCTTATTGAAACCGAGGCTTTTCAGTCATCTTGCCCATGTGGTATGATTTGCATATCTCAAGTGATTCATAATCAAGTGAGTCCAAACGATCCATCTGCATGGAGTTTCTTCATGCATATACACCAATAGACATGGTTCGCATGTCTCAAACTTTTCAAAACGAGTGAGTCCAAAGATCCATCAACATGGAGCTTCTTCATGCGTTTTATACCATTATGACTTACATGGCAGTGCCACAAGTAAGTGGTACTATCATTACTATCTTATATCTTTTGGCATGAAAATGTGTATCCCGACGATCAAAATTCAATAAACCATTCCTTTAGGTGCAAGAGCACTTATTCAGGTTTAATACTAATCTTGATGGTAGAGGGAGCGTGCGATGTTAGATCACATCAAACTTGGAAACACTTCCAACACGTATCGTCAGCTCACCTTTAGCTAGTCTCCATTTTATTCCGTAGCTTTTATTTCGAGTTACTAACACTTAGCAACTGAACCGGTATCTAATACCCTGGTGCTACTAGGAGTACTAGTAAAGTACACATTAACATAATGTATATCCAATATACTTCTATCGACCTTGCCAGCCTTCTCATCTACCAAGTATCTAGGGTAATCTTGCTCCAGTGGTTGTTCCCCTTATTACAGAAGCACTTAGTCTCGGGTTTGGGTTCAACCTCGGGTTTCTTCATTTGAGCAGCAGCTGATTTGCCGTTTCATGAAGTATCCCTTCTTGCCCTTGCCCTTCTTGAAACTAGTGGTTTTACTAACCATCAACGATTGATGCTCCCTTTTGATTTCTACTTTCGCAGAGTTAAACATCGCGAATATCTCAAGGATCATCATATATGTCCTTGATATATTATAGTTCATCACGAAGCTCTAGCAGCTTGGTGGTAATGACTTCGGAGGAACTATCACTATTTCATCTGGAAGATCAACTCCCACTTGATTCAAGTGATTGTTGCACTCAGACAATCTGAGCACAAGCTCAACAATTGAGCTTCTCTCCTTAGTTTGCAGGCTAAGAAAATCGTCGGAGGTCTTATACCTCTTGACGTGGGCACGAGCCTGAAATCCCAATTTCAGCCCTCGAAACATCTCATATGTTCCGCGACGTTTCGAAAACGTCTTTGGTGCCTCTACTTAAACCATTTAATTGAACTACCATGTAGTTATCAAAACGTGTATGTCCGATGTTCGCAACATTGACAAAACGACGTTGGGGTTCAGCACACTGAGCGGTGCATTAAGGACATAAGCTTTCTACTGATCGCATAATCGCTACTATCAACTTTCAACTATAATTTTCTCTAGGAACATATCTAAACAGTAGAACTATAGCGCGAGCTACGACATAATTTGCAAAGGGTCTTTTGACTATGTTCAGGATAATTAAGTTCATCTTATGAACTCCCACTCAGATAGACATCCCTCTGGTCATCTAAGTGATCACATGATCCGAGTCAACTAGGCCGTGTCCGATCATCACGTGAGACGGACTAGTTAACGTCGGTGAACATCTTCATGTTGATCGTATCTTCTATACGACTCATGCTCGACCTTTCGGTCTCCGTGTTCCGAGGCCATGTCTGTACATGCTAGGCTCATCAAGTTAACCCTAAGTGTATTGCTATGTAAATCTGTCTTACACCCGTTGTATGTGAACGTAAGAATCCATCACACCCGATCATCACGTGGTGCTTAGAAGCGACGAACTGTAGCAACGGTGCACAGTTAGGGGAGAACACTTCTTGAAATTGTTGTAAGGGATCATCTTATTTACTACCGTCGTCCTAAGTAAACAAGATGCATAAACATGATAAACATCACATGCAATCAAATAGTGACATGATATGGCCAATATCATTTTGCTCCTTTTGATCTTCATCTTCGGGGCTCCATGATCATCATCGTCACCGGCATGACACCACGATCTCCATCATCATGATCTCCATCATCGTGTCTTCATGAAGTTGTCACGCCAACGACTACTTCTACTTCTATGGCTAACGCGTTTAGCAATAAAGTAAAGTAAGTTACATGGCGTTCTTCAATGACACGCAGGTCATACAAAAAATAAAGACAACTCCTATGGCTCCTGCCGGTTGTCATACTCATCGACATGCAAGTCGTGAATCCTATTACAAGAACATGATCAATCTCATACATCACATATATCATTCATCACATCCTTTTGGCCATATCACATCACATAGCATACCCTGCAAAAACAAGTTAGACGTCCTCTAATTGTTGTTGCATGTTTTACGTGGCTGCTATGGGTTTCTAGCAAGAACGTTTCTTACCTACGCAAGACCACAACGTGATATGCCAATTGCTATTTACCCTTCATAAGGACCCTTTTCATCGAATCCGTTCCGACTAAAGTGGGAGAGACTGGCACCCGCTAGCCACCTTATGCACCAAGTGCATGTCAATCGGTGGAACCTGTTGGAAGCGGGGCGGGGCCTCGGCGGAGCCGGCAATGTCCTCTGTCTCGTTGCCGGCAGGGTGGGGCCTCGGCTGAGCCGGTGATGTCCTCTGCCTCGTTGTTGGCGGGGCGGGGCCTTGGCGGAGCCGGCGGTGTCCTCTGCCTCGTTGTTGGCGCCGCGGGGCCTCGGAGGAGCAGGGCCTTGTCGACGCCAGCGGAACGGGGACTCGTCGGAGCCGGCATTGTCCTCTGCCTCATCCTCGGTCTCGCCAAACAGCGCCTTGCCTGCTTCATCGCCCTCTTTTCTAGCCCCTTTGTAGGCGGCCGCAGCCTCCGCCACCTGTTGGGTAACGTAGCAGAAATTGAAAAATTTTCCTACGAATCACCAAGATCTATCTATGGAGAGACCAGCAACGAGTAGAAAGGAGAGTGCATCTACATACCCTTGTAGATCGCTAAGCAGAAGCGTTCAAGTGAACGGGGTTGATGGAGTCGTACTCGTCGTGATTCAGATCACCGATGATCAAGTGCCGAACGGACGGCACCTCCGCGTTCAACACACGTACAGCTCGACGATGTCTCCCACGCCTTGATCCAGCAAGGAGAGAGGGAGAGGTTGAGGAAGACTCCATCCAACAGCAGCACAACGGCGTGGTGGTGATGGAGGAGCGTGGCAATCCTGCAGGGCTTCGCCGAGCACCTACGGGAGAGGAGATGTGTCACGGGAGGGAGAGGGAGGCAACCAAAGGCCTTAGGTCTGATTGCTCCTCCTTTTCCCCACTATATATAGGGCCAAGGGAGAGGGGGAGGGCGCAGCCTTGCCCCCTCCTCCAAGGAAGGGGTGCGGCTAAGGATGGGGAGGAGTCCATCCTCCCCAAGGCACCTCGGAGGTGCCTTCCCCCTTTAGGACTCTTCCCTTTTTCCTTTATCTTGGCGCATGGGCCTCTAGGGGCTGGTGCCCTTGGCCCATGTAGGCCAAGGCGCACCCCCTACAGCCCATGTGGCCCCCCGGGGCAGGTGGCCCCACCCGGTGGGCCCCCGGGACCCTTCCGGTGGTCCCGGTACAATACCGATGACCCCGAAACTTGTCCCGATGGCCGAAACAGGACTTCCTATATATAAATCTTTACCTCCGGACCATTCCGGAACTCCTCGTGACGTCCGGGATCTCATCCGGGACTCCGAACAACATTCGGTAACCACATACAAGCTTCCTTTATAACCCTAGCGTCATCGAACCTTAAGTGTGTAGACCCTACGGGTTCGGGAGACATGCAGACATGACCGAGACGTTCTCCGGTCAATAACCAACAGCGGGATCTGGATACCCATGTTGGCTCCCACATGTTCCACGATGATCTCATCGGATGAACCACGATGTCAAGGACTTAATCAATCCCGTATACAATTCCATTTGTCTAGCGGTATTTTACTTGCCCGAGATTCGATCGTCGGTATACCGATACCTTGTTCAATCTCGTTACCGGCAAGTCACTTTACTCGTTCCGTAACACATCATCCCGTGATCAACTCCTTGGTCACATTGCGCATATGATGATGTCCTACCGAGTGGGCCCAGAGATACCTCTCCGTTTACACGGAGTGACAAATCCCAGTCTCGATCCGCATAAAACAATAGATACTTTCGGAGATACCTGTAGTGTACCTTTATAGTCACCCAGTTACGTTGTGACGTTTGATACACCCAAGGCACTCCTACGGTATCCAGGAGTTACACGATCTCATGGTCAAAGGAAGAGATACTTGACATTGGCAAAGCTCTAGCATACGAACTACACGATCTTTGTGCTAGTCTTAGGATTGGGTCTTGTCCATCACATCATTCTCCTAATGATGTGATCCCGTTATCAACGACATCCAATGTCCATAGCCAGGAAACCATGACTATCTGTTGATCACAACGAGCTAGTCAACTAGAGGCTCACTAGGGACATATTGTGGTCTATGTATTCACACGTGTATTACGATTTCCGGATAATACAGTTATAGCATGAATAAAAGACAATTATCATGAACAAGGAAATATAATAATAATACTTTTATTATTGCCTCTAGGGCATATTTCCAACACCACCTGCATGCGGTACCGCCGGCGCTCGAGGCGGCCCTTGCGGGCAGAGTGGTACGAGTCGAGCAGCGCCTCCTACTTCGCCCGCTCCGCGGCGATCTGCTCCTCCACCTGCAGGTGCTCCTGGAGGAGATGGTGGTTGTAGGCGGCGTCGGCCTGCGCCTCTCGGAACTGCACCTCACGCATCTGCCTCACCTTGTCCATATATTGGGCACGGTCCTCGCCGATGGTCATGGTGCAATGCACCGGCGAGGATGGCGCGGAGGAGGGGGTTGGCGCCGGATCGTCGACTACCATGTTCTCCATTGGGATGTCGTCGTCCTCTGTCTGCCTGCCGGCCAGCTGGTCGGCAACAACGGTTGCCATCTCCTTATGGTCCATCGTCCGCCCGTCCCGAAGAGTGCTGGAGCGCGAGGAATCCATGGTGGGCAGTAGTGGTGTGGACAGGAGAAAGGGAACGGATGCGGATGACTGCGGCTATGGCCGGCGCAACAGTTTATATAGCAATGGTGGGCGGGCGGAGGGACGGACGTGTGGTGCCGGAGTAGCCGCCTCGGCAACCGCGTATCATTAATGTGGGCGGCAGATGGACGGACGGACGTCACTTGTGTCATTTGAAGGAGGAGCAATTGCCTGCACCGGGAAGCGGGGCGGGCGGCGCTGATTGTTTCGGGGGGAAAGCGCGCGCGGGCGAGGAGATGACTTTACTTGGAGAGGATGACAATGGTGACACACCAGGTCCATATTCTCACATATGCAAGTGCCTCCTTATTATATATATATATATAACTATAATTTATTTTGCTTCCTCCTGGTTTCCTGACATCACGGTCCCACACCATTGTCAACCTATATAGTACTCCCTCCTTTCCGGTTTATAGGGCTTATCTCAAAATTTTAGTTTTTCCATTTTATAAGGCTCAATTTGGTTGTTCCCCATCACATGTTCAGACTTCAAGGTGCATTAAATCATTGCATGCAAGTATTAAGAGAAAACTGACCAATGCATGCACTTTATGCATGCATGCATTGCAATCAGTGCATTCATAAACATATTTTTTTGAGGAAAACAAGAGCATTATTTGGGTTCTTTTGCAAACTACAAAAAATATTCCACCACTCATCATCTACCTTGGTTGGTGAGATTTTTGAATTGAGCCTTATAAACCGGAAAGGAGGGAGTAGTCAATAAATGAGAGAATTGCACAAGAAGCGGCCGACAGCTGGGACCAAGCAGCTCGAGCAGTATTTGTGTTTTTGAGGTGTGAGCACTACAGAGTTTTTCGATGTTTAGCCCAGATATTAATTTTTCTCCTCTGAACAAAAAAGAAAACATCGCTGCAGGTATTAACTAGGCGGGCTGTGGCCCGTCTAGCCCACGCCAGATATCCAGCCCAGATATTAATTTTTTTCAAGCTGAAAATGGCTAGCCCAGCTCTACTTTTTTAGGAATACCCAGGCAAGGTCAAGTTGTTATTCTCCGGCCCGCTGGGCTGTAAATCTTTCCTAGGAGGGATGCATTAGGCTTAACAAGAAAATGGGCTTTAAGAAATAATAAATGGGATGTAATTATAAAAACTGGGCAGTAACTATAAAAAATGCACCAAACACGTGATTACTTTATAAAATATTATTTTTGGATATTGAAAATTTTAATTTCATTAATTGTTGCAAGCGCAATGTTTCATTGGATTTTTACGTAATATAAATTTATATTGAAACTGTATTTAATCTAACTAGAAATTTCGGGATAAAAATATTTCGGATCCCATCAAAATGTGGGAAATTTTATTGAATTATGTTTTGAACGGTTGGTTGAAATGGGCTGTAATTTTAGCAAACTGTAATGGGCTGTAGTAAATTCCATTAGAATTCAAAAATGGGCTACACATTCTTACAAATCTCAAATGGGCTATACGTTCTCTGCCACACACTTCTAGCCTTACTAAGTTGACGCATCCCCTAAAAAATAGAGTTGACGCGTATGCAAGGCTTTGTCAACTTATAGTGAACACACGGTTCTAGCAGCAGTGGCCGTTGGATGTCCATCCAACGGATGCCGTGCTTCTTCTTCAATCTCGGATATTCTAGATTCACCCACCTAAAAAATGATTCCTCCCCCTGACATCTGGGACACACCATTTCGGAAGCTGACCTGTGGGCCTACTAAGTTGACGTACCAAGGGCTTTGTCAAGTTAGTCAATATAAATGATTCTAGCTGTAGTGACCGTACGATGTCCATTCAATGGCCGTCGTGCTTCTTCAACCTCTAGTCTTCTTGCTCCAGCCACCCAAAGCAACGCCGGTCGTGCCGCCTGCCCCTGCCTCTCGTGGCCGGCTGTGCTGCCGCGGAGGCCTCACCGCCCCCTACTACTCCCACCGCTGGCCAGGCCATCCCTCCACTCACCCACACCCCCTGTTATTCTGCGGCGACGGCAGTGCAGCCGAACCAGTGAACGCTCGTACTCCTCTCCGCGTGTGCATCCACTGCCGCGTCTTCCGCGGCTCCGCATCGTCCCCTTCCTAGGCCTCGTCGTCGTCCACCGCCCTGGTGCTCTCGGCGCGGCGTGGTCAACATGGTCAAGGAACGACTTCCATCGGACATGGACTGTATGTGGAGAGGCTGACAGCTAGGTCCACGGCAGCCGCAAGGAAGTGCCTCCTTATTACGCGCAAAATAATTATTTCTCCACCTGACAGCGGGGACCCACCAGACGGGCCACCGTATTTCACGAAAAAATGATTCGCCCCCTGACTGCTGGGACCCACAAGCTACATCTTCGCACGCAAGGAAGTGCGTCCGAAAGAAATGATTCACCCCCTGACTGCTGGGACCCACCAGCTACATCTTCGCACGCAAGGAAGTGCGTCCGAAAAAACGATTCGCCCCCGACTGCTGGGACCCACCACCTACACCTT
>NC_057809.1:54569506-54570560 GCF_018294505.1 Triticum aestivum | reverse complement strand
CAAGGAAGTGCGTCTGAAAAAAAAAACGATTCGTCCCCCTGACTGCTGGGACCCAGCAGCTACACCTTCACACGCAAGGAAGTGCGTCCGGGCAAAAAAACAAAATGATTCGCCCCCCTGACTGCTGGGACCCACCAGCTACATCATCGCAGGCAAGGAAGTGCCTGACAGTCGGGACCCACCTGGTCGAAGCATACGTAGCATTGTCATTCTGGTCGCGAACGTGTATGCACATACTGGTCGATGTAGAGGCGCGCATGTGTCGTAGTAGAGGCGCGCACGTAGCATGTACACGTACGTACAACGGCCAGGGTGCAAGAAAGAAAATACGGCCACGTATGTGTACATACGGGCAGGGTCTCGAACACCTACTCGCGCATACGTACGGCCAGGGCTCGCGTACATGGCTGGGTCGGAAAGGAGAAACAACGTCGTCATCGTGTTCATGGGGAGGCAACGGAATGCATCATGTTCATGGGGAGGCAACGGAATGCGTCGTGATCATGGGGAGGCAACGGAATGCGTCGGGTTCATCGGGAGGCAACAGAATGCTCGTGTTCATTGGGAGGCAACGGAACGCATGGGAGCCAACCGGCTGGGTTGGAACGAAATGCGTGGTCGTGTTCATCAGGAGGGCTTGGACGGAACATGCGATGGAAACAAGGCCTGGCGTACTGCTGAACGGAGGAAACGGACCTCCTACGGTCGAAACGGGGGTCCTGTTTATCAGGAGGGGTGTGGCATACCGCAAAACGGAGGAAACGGACCTCCTACGGTCGAAACGGGGGTCCTGTTGATCGGGAGGGGTGTGGCGTACCGCAAAACGGATGAAACGGACCTCCTACGGTCGAAACGGGGGTCCTGTTCATCGGGAGGGGTGTGGCGTACCACAAAACGGGACTCCATGGGATACTGTTCAACTCCACCGTCGACCTCCTCCAGCCTCCACGGTCTACCGTCGACCTCCTCCAGCCTCCACGGGCTCCTGTTCATCCAGCCTCCACCGCGCGCTACTCCACCTGTTACTGTTCAACCACCCCTCCACCATCTACTG
>NC_057809.1:54514599-54569099 GCF_018294505.1 Triticum aestivum | reverse complement strand
ACGCTCACTGTTCATCCAATCGATCGGCTTCAGTTTGCAGCAGTAGCGAAGGAATCGCTCGATCGGGTTCAGTTAACAGCCATTGATCGATTGCTCGGGTTCAGTAACGCGTAGCCTGCAGTGCAATCACTCGGGTTCAGTTAGAGCCCAACGCCTCGCTCGGGTTCAGTTAGAGCCAACGCCTCGCACACACACGCGTACGTGTATGAGAGAAACACGCATCGCTCGGCCCCCGACCTTCCACCGTAACCGGGAACTCCCCGAAATTTTCCTCGCCCTCGCTTCTACCACGGTTTTTTCCGTCATGGACGGCCCAAAGAATGTCATGCAGCTGCGTCTCCGGCCCGCCTAGGACGAAAAGCCCATTTTCTGTCATGATTTTTTGTCATAAAAGTAGGAGCCCACCACATCTATGATGATACCGGGTTTTGTCACAATTATCGTCATAGAAGTGTCATATGTATGACAGAATTTTTTTTCGCTTGGCCCAAAATGTCACGGATGTGTCTTTTTTGTAGTGTTGGTCTAGGAAAGGGGGGGGGGGCGAATCCTACTTGGACCGGGAGTCCAAGTAGGACTCCCCCCAAGGCGTGGCCCCCTCTAGGGCTGGCCACCTCTCCTCCCCCCTTTATATACGTGGGAGGGGGGCACGCCAAAGACACACCAAAGTTTCTCTTAGCCGTGTGTGGTGCCCCCCTCCACAGTTACACACCTCGGTCATATCGTCGTAGTGCTTAGGCGAAGCCCTACGCCGGTAAACTTCATCATCACCGTCGCCACACCGTCATGCTCACAGAACTCTCCCTCGGCCTCAACTGGATCAAGAGTTCGAGGGACGTCACCGAGCTAAACGTGTGCTGAACACGGAGGTGCTGTACGTTCGATGCTTGGATCAGTTGGATCACGAAGACATTCGACTACATCAACCACGTTATTAAACGCTTCCGCTTTCGGTCTACGAGGGTACATAGACACACTCTCCCCTCTCGTTTCTATGCATCTCCTAGATAGATCTTGCGTGATCGTACGATTTTTTTTTGAAATACTGTGTTCCCCAACACCCCATCGTCGTGTGCCCCGCCCGTCCGACCAGAACCTTGGCCATGACGTTGTCCTCTCCCCGTTGTCGCGCGCCCTCGCCTTTCATCCCTTTGCAACATATCTAGACCAGGCTGCCGGAGAGTCTCGCCTCTGGGCACAAGCACCTTGCAATCACGATGTGCTTCTCCTCTGGTGCAGTCGTATAGACATCTTGCATTCAAGTGGCTGCCAATCCAATTGTTGTCTTACTCTTAACTTGATTTCAGTTGATTTCTTATGGCGGCCTGAAGAAGCTGCATGTTTTAATGTAATTACTATGGCTCACAATCACAGGTTACTATAGTGCATAATTACTTGGCAAGTGTCAGCCATTCTGAATAGGAAACGTTCTTATAGCAAGGTAGAGAAGTTTCTTCTCCAATGAAGATCTGATAGCTAACAACATGCATGCAAGCATCCACCAGCTTGAGTCATATTCACCATCTCTAATTTTGATCCGTTCAGTCAGATAAGGATTTACAGTGTCCAATGGAGGTTCTTCCATTTACAAATTTGTGATCCCAGCCTTTTCTTTCCTGGTTGAAAATTAAAATATATTTTGATTGCCTTTTCTGATAGTATCTTTGAGTTAGATAGCATCCCACAATTGAGTGCTCCAAAATCGGGCAAACAAAACTGAACTTATGACTATAAGCATGTATGAAAAACTGTTAATATCTCTTATTTGACTAATCTCTAGATCGGCTGGTGATGAGATTATCTAGCTTTGGGGATGGTTATACATTTTATAGGTTATATTTTCTCAGGAAGCGGTGGTGCCTGGGTGTTGTGGATGGAAGAAGACTTGGACATGGGCGTGTTCGATTAATCCATATGTGTATCTTCTACGAGCTACAGAAGGTCAGGTATCACTACCTCTATATAAGGTGCACACAAACTGTAAAATTTTGAAATACTACATCATTTTTGCTGATCTGAAATAAATTATAAAAGCTATTCGTCCTTGAGACGTCCATTTTGCATCATGCTTTTATATCGATATTTATTGCATTATGGGCTGTTATTACACATTATGTTACAATACTTATGCCTTTTATCTCTTATTTTACAAGGTTTACATGAAGAGGGAGAATGCCGATAGCTGGAATTCTGGGCTGGAAAAGGAGCAAATATTAGAGAGCTATTCTGCACAACTCCAGAAGTCCTGAAACTCCACGAAAGTCAGTTTTGCATATATTAAAAATATTGGGGGCAGAAAGCACCAGAGGGGGTCCACCCACCGTCCACGAGAGTGGAGGGCGCGCCCCTGCCTCGTGGGCCACCTGGAAGCCCCCCGATTCCCATCTTATGGTATAAGGTGTCTTTTAACCTGGAAAAATGATAAGAAAGTTTTCAGGATGAAGCGCCGTCGTCTCGAGGTGGAACCTTGGCGGAACCAATCTTGGGCTCCGGCGGAGCTATTCTGTTGGGGAAACATCCCTCCGGGAGGGAGAAATCGTCACCATCGTCATCACCATCGATCCTCTCATCGGGAGGGGGTCAATCTCCGTCGACATCTTCACTAGCACCATCTCCTTTGAAACCCTAGTTCATTCTAGTATCCGATCTTTGTCTCAAAACCTCAGATTGGTACCCGTGGGTTGCTAGTAGTGTTGATTACTCCTTGTACTTGATGCTAGTTGGTTTATTCGATGGAATATTATAGGTTCAGATCCTTTATGCATATTAATACCCCTATGATTATGAACGTGAATATGATTTGTGAGTAGTTACATTTGTTCCAGAGGACATGGGAGAAGTCTTGTTATAAGTAGTCATGTGAATTTATTATTCGTTCGATATTTTGATGAGATGTATGTTGTATTTCCTCTAGTGGTGTTATGTGAATGTCGACTACATGACACTTCACCATTGCTTGGGCCTAGGGGAAGGCATTGTGATGTAATAAATAGATGATGGGTTGCTAGAGTGACAGAAGCTTAAACCCTAGTTTATGCGTTGCTTCGTAAGGGGCTGATTTGGATCCATATGTTTCATGCTATGGTTAGGTTTACCTTAATTGTTCTTTCGTAGTTGCGGATGCTTGCGAGGGGTGTTAATCATAAGTGGGATGCTTGTCCAAGGAAGGGCAGTACCCAAGCACTGGTCCACCCACATATCAAATTATCAAAGTAACGAACGCGAATCATATTAGCATGATGAAAACTAGCTTGAAGATAATTCCCATGTGTCCTTGGGAGCACTTTCCTTTATATAAGAGTTTGTGCAGGCTTGTCCTTTGCTACAAAAAGGATTGGGCCACCATATTGCACCTTGTTTACTTTTATTACTTGTTACCTGTGGGAGTCCTGGATTAGGGGGTCTCCGGACAGCCGGACTATCTCCATTGGCCGGACTGTTAGACTATGAAGATACAAGATTGAAGACTTCGTCTCATGTCCGGATGGGACTCTACTTGGCGTGGAAGGCAAGCTAGGCAATACGTATATGGATATCTCCTCCTTTGTAACCGACCTTGTGTAACCCCAACCCTCTCCGGTGTCTATATAAACCGAAGGGTTATAGTCCGTAGGACAACAATCACAACATACAATCATACCATAGGCTAGCTTCTAGGGTTTAGCCTCTCTGATCTCGTGGTAGATCTACTTTTGTAAGACCCATATCATCAATATTAATCAAGCAGGACGTAGGGTTTTACCTCCATCAAGAGGGCTCGAACCTGGGTAAAACTTCGTGTCCCTTGTCTCCTGTTACCATCCGGCCTAGACGCACAGTTCGGGACCCCCTACCCGAGATCCGCCGGTTTTGACACCGACATTGGTGCTTTCATTGAGAGTTCCTCTGTGTCGTCGCCGTTAGGCTTGATGGCCCCTACTATCATCGATAGCGATGCGGTCCAGGGTGAGACTTTTCTCCCCGGACAGATCTTCGTATTCGGCGGCTTTGCACTGTGGGCTAATTCGCTTGGCCATTTGGAGCAGATTGAAAGCTATGCCCCTGGTCATCAGGTCAGATTTGGAAGTTTGAATTACACGGCCAATATCCGTGGGGACTTGATCTTCGACGGATTCGAGCCACAGCCGGGCGCGCCGCACTGTCGCGATGGGTATGACCTAGCTCTGCCACCGGACGGTACTCTAGAGGCCGCGCCCGCATCAGCTCCGACCCTTAGCTCGGAGCCAACTACAACAATCGAGGATGGGTGGCTAGACACCCTAGACACCGCCTCAGGGGCTGCAGTCTCGACGGCGATCGAGCCAAACACCAACATAATTCTCTGCACAGCCCGTGACTCCAAGGTGCCGTACTCTCTTCCGGACCCGAACCATCCACGCCCCTGCCAATCGAATCCGAGTGGGCGCCAATCATGGAATTCACCGCTGCGGATATCTTTCAGCACTCGCCCTTCGGCGACATTCTGAATTCACTAAGGTCTCTCTCTTTGTCAGGAGAGCCCTGGCCGGATTATGGCCAGCGGGATTGGGATGCGGACGACGAAGAAATTTGACGCCCACCCACCACCCACTTTGTAGCCACTATTGATGATTTAACCGACATGCTCGACTTCGACTCCGAAGACATCGACGGTATGGACGACGATGTAGGACACGAACATGAACCAGCACCTACAGGGCACTGGACAGCCACCTCGTCGTATGACATATACATGGTGGATACACCCAATGAAGGCAATGGCGACGAGATAACGGAGGATGACCCCTCCAAGAAGCAACCCAAGCGCCGACGTCAACGGCGCCCCTCTAAGTCCCGCCAAAGCAAAAGTGGTGATACCGGCACAGGAGATAATAACACTTTGGATAGCGCCGAAGACAACAACAATTCCCTCCAGCAAGATTTAGAGCAGGAGGATGAAGGAGCCAGCTCTCCTGAGAGAGCGGCTGGCGGAGAGGAGGAGGATGACAATTACATGCCCCCCTCCGAAGACGAGGCAAGCCTCGGCGATGATGAATTTGCCGTACCAGAGGATCCCGTCGAACAAGAGTTCTTCAAGCACAGGCTTATGGCCACGGCAAATAGCCTGAAGAAAAAGCAGCAGCAGCTTCAAGCTGATCAAGATCTGCTAGCTGACAAATGGACTGAAGTCCTCGCGGCCGAGCAATATAAACTCGAGCGTCCCTCCAAGAGTTATCCAAGGCGCAGGTTACTTCCCCGACTGGAGGAAGAAGTGTATGGAACGGCTGATCGGCCACCTCGTGGCCGCGATAGAGAGGCATTCCAACCAAAAGCTCAGCCTCCACCCCAACGCCATTCAAATAAAAAGGCATGGGGAGATACGCCAGACCTGCTAGACATATTGGAGGACAAAGCAAAGCGTTCAAGATCGATCTATGGATCACGAGGGCGCACCACTCTACGAGACGATAAATGTCACGCCGGATACAGTAAAAGCAAATCCGGCCGGGCTGAACACATCGGGCGGGACCCATTCGAGTTGCGTCGTGATATAGCCCAATACAGAGGCGCCGCACACCCCTTATGCTTCACAGATGAAGTAATGGAACATAAATTCCTAGAGGGTTTCAAACCTGTAAACATTGAATCATACGACGGCACTACAGACCCCGCAGTATGGATTGAGGACTTCCTCCTCCACATCCGCATGGCCCGCGGTGATGACTTACATGCCATCAAGTACCTCCCACTAAAACTCAAAGGACCAGCACGGCATTGTCTTAATAGCTTGCCAGCGGACTCCATTAGTTGTTGGGAAGATCTGAAGGCCGCATTCCTCGACAACTTTCAGGGCACTTATGTGCGACCACCATACGCCGATGACTTGAGCCACATAATTCAGCAGCTAGAAGAGTCGGCCAGGCAATTCTGGACTCGGTTCCTTACAAAGAAAAATCAAATTGTCGACTGTCCGTATGCGGAGGCCTTAGCGGCTTTCAAGCACAACATCCGAGACGAGTGGCTAGCCCGGCACCTTGGTCAGGAAAAGCCGAAATCTATGGCAGCCCTCACGACGTTCATGACCCGCTTTTGTGCGGGAGAAGACAGCTGGTTGGCTCGCAGTAATAACATATCAAAGAACCATGGTACCTCAGATACCAAGGACGGCAATAGCAGGTCATGTCGCAACAAGAATAAGTGCCGCATTAATGGCGGAAGTACTAAGGATACGACAGTCAATGCCGGATTCAAAGGCTCTAAACCCGGTTAGCGGAAAAAGCCATTCAAACAAAGTACGCCGGGTCCGTCCAGCTTGGACCGTATACTCGATCACTCGTCTCAAATACACGGCACCCCAGACAAGCCAGCCAATCACACCAACAGGGATTGTTGGGTGTTCAAGCAGACCGACAAGTTAATTGCCGAAAACAAGGACAAGGGGCCGCATGGCGATGACGAGGAAGAACCCCGACAGCCACACACTGGAGGACAGAAGAGGTTCCCCCCGCAAGTGCGGACGGTGAACATGATATACGCAACCCACATCCCCAAGAGGGAGCGGAAGCGTGCGCTCAGGGACGTATATGCGTTGGAGCCAGTCGCCCCAAAGTTCAACCCTTGGTCCTCCTATCCGATCACCTTCGATCGTAGGGACCACCCCACTAGTATCCGTCACGGCGGATTCGCCGCACTGGTCCTAGACCCAATCATCGACGGATTTCACCTCACTCGAGTCCTTATGGACGGCGGCAGCAGCCTAAACCTGCTTTATCAGGACACAGTGCACAAAATGGGTATAGACCCCTCAAGGATCAAACCCACAAAGACGACCTTTAAGGGCGTCATTCCAGGCGTAGAGGCCCACTGCATAGGCTCAATTACACTGGAAGTGGTCTTCGGATCACCGGATAACTTCCAAAGCGAAGAGTTAATCTTCGATATAGTCCTGTTCCGAAGTGGTTATCACACGCTGCTCGGACGAACCGCATTTGCTAGATTCAATGCGGTACCACATTATGCATACCTCAAGCTCAAGATGCCAGGACCTCACGGAGTTATTACAGTCAATGAAACACAGAGCGCTCTCTCCGAACAGAGAAGCACACCGCGGCCCTTGCAGCAGAAGCGCAAAGCAGCCTCTCAAGGCACTCTACCAGTTCGGCGTTTCAAAGCCCGGACACCTTCAAGCACGCTCGGGGCAATCGGCAAACAGACCGCCTGGCGCGATCTAAGCTCGTGTAGCAATACAGCGGCCACCCCAATCCTAGCCCAACGGCGTTGTTCGTGTTGCGAGTACATAATTATGCATTAAAAATACCATGGGCACAGGTGGGGAGGGGGGGCACAACCACGACACGCCCCAAAACGAGGCTTAAACCGCACCAGGGGCTTCCCGTTTGGTTATTTTTCTTTTTCTTTTGGGACTTCAATCTCTGGAAACATTGTCCGGCAGCTCTATTGCCAAACACATGATACAGCAACCAAGGAGGCCGACAACTACGGAATTCCCAGGTGGATTATAGATTTCGTATAATTCCTCGGCTCGCCCTTGGAAGGGACATAGTCCTACTCTTTTGCTTATTACACTATCTGTATCACTCTGCTTTAATGCAATTTTTTAATATACAATGCATGACATTATGACTATTATCGCATTTTTGTTATATATATACATATCTATGTGTTCATTAATGATGCCTAGCAACCGTACACTATGGTACGGCCAATGCACCAGGGTCTTACGTACCCACAATATGGTGTGAACAGTCCGAACACTTTCACAAGTGCGGCACCCCGAACTTATAGCATTATATGCATCAGCTCCGAATCATGGCTTTGGTCAAATGTTGGGTTTTCCTGGCTCCTATGTTTTGGTACCTTACGTTCCGCTCTATCGGCTAAGGTAGCGCTAGGAGAACTACTGCGATTGTGCCCCGGTTCTACCGGGCCGAGCACCTCAGTAGAGAAAGCTAAAACTGACTGTCATGATAAGGCGAGAGACTGGTCGCTGTTCGGCGAGGTTTTTCGAGTCCCTAAAGACTTATGCCGCTTAGGGCGAGGGGCCGTCTCCGTCCGGCTTATAGGCGTGTATCGCGCCCCGAATTCGGCCTTCCGAATACCAGGGGCTTCGCTGAAATTTAAAATTATAGAATTCTATGGCTAAGTGAGAGTGATAAAGCATTATTAGTCCGGTTGCCTTGTTCGTTGTGCTGAGCACCTCCCTCGAAGGACCCAAACATGGGAACAAGAGTGCTCAGGTTTATCCCGAACACCCCAGCACTCATGCCATGGGGGCAGAAGCCGAGGACTAGCCATCTCTCAGATTGGATAAACAGCCAAACAGAAGGTAATATTTTAAATTCACACAAGCGTTGCATAGCGAATACAATACAAGTTTTCATACATACAGGACAAAACGAGCAAGTCTCATTCAAATATTACATTTTGCGAACACTCATCTGCGATAAGACGGGCGCCCGGCAGAACACCCTCATAGTACATCTCGGGGTGGCGGTGCTCCTTGCCCTCCGGCGGCCCCTCCTTGATCAGCTTCACGGCGTCTAGCTTGACCCCTGCGTTTTCACACGGGCGAAGGCCCGCGTGCACCTTCAATGCAGACGAATCGCTTGACGACCTCCAGCCGTGGGCAGGCATGCACAAGCCGCCTCACCAGGCCAAAGAAGCTGTTCGAAAGGGCATCGCCAGGCCACAACCGGACTATGAAGCCCTTCATGGCCTGATCGGCCGCCTTATGTAGCTCGACCATCTGCTTCAGCTGGTCGCTCATCGGCACCGGATGTTCGGCCTCAGCATACTGAGACCAGAACAGCTTCTCCATCGAGCTACCGTCCTCGGCCTGGTAAAATTGTGCGGCATCGGACACACTGCGGGGCAAATATGTGAATGCTCCTGAAGAGCTCCGGATCCGGGTAAGTAATCGATAATTTACTTGTACATGCTTGCTTTGCATATAGAAAGCTTTACCCGCCGCTATCTTCCTTATCGCGTCGATCTCCTGAAGGGCCTTCTGGGCCTCGGCCTTCGCACTCTTCGCGCTCTCACGGGCCGCGGCAAGCTCAGACTCTCGCATCTTCAAGTCAAGCTCCAACGCCTCGTGCTTCGTCACGAGAGCCTGGAGCTCTTGCTGCACCTCGGCCACCCGAGCCTAGTGCCTCTCTCGCTTGGTGCGCTCCTGGGCCGCCTTCTCTTCGGCCTGGGACAGCGGTTGCTTCAGGGTCGCCTCCTCGGTCGTGGCCCCTGGCAAACATACAATGATCCTGTCGTTTAGCAATCACGTCCTTTTTCTCATCTATAGACGGGGTATTACTTACCCTTGTTCTCCTCGAGCTGCCTCTTAGTAAGGTCGAGCTCTTTCTTGAACCCCTCGAGGGCCTCCTTCAGTATGGCGACCTCCGCAGTTAGTGCGGCGGACGCCAAAAGCGAAGCCTGCATATGCATATTGACATACTTATATTAGACTCCTGCGATATTATTTGATCCTCTGTTCGGCTTTTCTTTGTGAACACCGAACAAAGCATCAGGGGTTACTGTCTATGCGGTAATATTTCTACTACATTTTAAAAACACTTACCTCAAAGCCTGTTAGAAGGCTAGTACAGGCTTCACTCAATCCGCTCTTAGCGGACTGAACCTTCTGGATCACCGCACTCATGATAGTGCGGTGCTCCTCCTCGATGGAAGCGCTGCGAAGCGCTTCCAACATATTGTCCGGTGCCTCTGGAAGGATAGAGGTCACCGGCATAGGTGTCTCACCCCTCTTAGAAAGAGACAACCTGCCCAAGCCCGGAACCGCTGGAGGTTCCGGCGCGGGGTTCGGCTGAGGGCCGAACTCGGAGCTCTCAGGGGGCCCGTCCCCTCTGCTTCCGGAGTCCATAAGGTCGCCTTGAGGTGCCTTCAGGACTGTCTCCCCTCGATCCGGTGCCTCTTGGGACAACACCTCGGCGTCTTCGGCAGGATGAGGGGAGGTGGCAGTCGGGACTGGATCGCTATCCATGTCCGACGAACCCAGGGAGCCGTCCGACGATACCTCGATATTGGCTCATGGCGGCCTGCGTAATTATGTTCGCCAATTAGGGAAAGCAATGCGACAAAGGAATCCTATGGGTTACTTTGGTATCCGAATACTTACGATCTCCCCTGGGGCTTGGCCCTGGGCAACCACTGGTCTTCACTTTCGTCGGCGGCGGTGGAGCTGTCCGGAAGGAAAGTCCTTCCCTTCTTGGACCCTCCGGCCTCCCCAGTTGGGGCGGCCTTCCTTTTCTTGTCTGCCCCAGTCGGTGGGGGAGCCTCTTCTTCCTCTTACTCGTCTTCGGGGGAAGAGTGTGTCGCAGAGTCATCGAACGGTGAGTCCGACGACGCCTAGCGTCGGGAACTCTTTTGAACTCCCTTGGCCTTCTTGGTCTTCTCCGGCACCTTATAAGGGGCCGGAGTTCGTTAGAAGAGCGTATGCGGGGCCTTCGGGTAAGGGAGCCGGACAGTCGATCTGTCCGGCCATCATATGCCAGTCCTGTCAAAATTACGGGAGTTTAGATCCCGCATAGAGTCAATCTATATAAAAATAAGTATCCTGTGAAAGGTAAAACAACTTACCGCGCTGGCTTGGCGCTTCGCGCTGAATCCGCGATCCTGAGTAATGGGGGGAGGGACCTCGGCGCTCTTGAACAGCACCCTCCAGGCATCTTCATGAGTCATGTCGAAGAGCTTGTTCAGAGTTCGGTGCTGCGCCGGATTGAACTCCCACAAAGTGAACTCCCGTTGTTGGCACGGGAGTATCCGGCGGACGAGCATAACCTGGACTATGTTGACGAGCTTGAGCTTCTTGTCCACAATGTTTTGAATACATGACTAGAGTCCGGTCAGCTCTTTTGAATTACCCCAGGACAGGCCCTTCTCCTTCCAGGAGGTGAGCTGCATGGGGGTTCCAAATCGGAACTCGGGGGCCGCTACCCATGCGGGGTCGCGCGACTCGGTGATGTAGAACCACCCGATTGCCACCCCTTTATGGTTTCCACAAAGGATCCCTCTAGCCATGTTATGTTGGGCATCTTGCCCACCATGGCGCCTCCGCACTCTGCTTGGCGGCTGCCCACCACCTTCGGCTTGACGTTGAAGGTCTTCAGCCATAGGCCGAAGTGGGGCTTGACACGGAGAAAGGCCTCGCACACGATGATAATCGCCGAGATGTTGAGGATGAAGTTCGGGGCCAGACCATGGAAATCTAGGCCGCAATAGAACATGAGACCCCAGACAAAGGGATGGAGAGGGAATCCCAGTCCACGGAAGAAACGGGTGAGGTATACGACCCTCTCATGGGGCCTGGGGGTGGGGATGAGTTGCCCCTCATCTGGGAGCCGATGCGCGATGTCGTCGGGCAGGTATCCGGCTCTCCTCAGTTTCTTGACGTCTCCCTCCGTGACGGACGAGACCATCCACTTGCCTCCCGCTCCGGACATGGTTGGAGAAGGTTGAGATGGAAGTGAGGACTTTGGCGCTAGAGCTCGAGTGTGCGGGAGCGGATGAGCAGAGGAGGAAGAAGGCGTGGATAGGAAGGTGAATCCTTATCCCTTTATATGGGTGGACAAAACTAAGCGTCCCCACTTGCCTGGTAAAACTCGCTTATCCCCCAAGCACCATAGTTAATGGCGCGGTTGGGTTACCCATGCCCATATTGATGAGAATTCTGTAATAAGGGGACACGATCTCTGCTTTGACAAGACGTGTCGAAAAACTGCCTCGCGTTATGTGCGGGGCTGGTTAAAAGAAACAGTTCGAATAATCACCGGGACATGACGTAACGTCATGTTGCCAAAACAAGCTAGCGGATTAGAACTGCGAAAACATTTTTCTCTCTATGGTGAAATGTGGAACTTATTTTGCAGGGTCGGACACTATCCTCGTATTCAAATTCTTCTATGATGTATTCGGAGAAGGAACCCGCCTTGCATTGCCGAAGACAACTGCGCGCCAGACTCATCGTCATTGAAGCCTGGTTCAGGGACTACTGTGGGAGTCCTGGATTAGGGGGTCTCCGGACAGCCGGACTATCTCCATTGGCCGGACTGTTAGACTATGAAGATACAAGATTGAAGACTTCGTCTCGTGTCCGGATGGGACTCTACTTGGCGTGGAAGGCAAGCTAGGCAATACGTATATGGATATCTCCTCCTTTGTAACCGACCTTGTGTAACCCTAACCCTCTCCGGCGTCGATATAAACCGAAGGGTTTTAGTCCGTAGGACAACAATCACAACATACAATCATACCATAGGCTAGCTTCTAGGGTTTAGCCTCTCTGATCTCGTGGTAGATCTACTCTTGTAACACCCATATCATCAGTATTAATCAAGCAGGGTGTAGGGTTTTACCTCCATCAAGAGGGCCCGAACCTGGGTAAAACTTCGTGTCCCTTGTCTCCTGTTACCATCCGGCCTAGATGCACAGTTCGGGACCCCCTACCCGAGATCCGCCGGTTTTTACACCGACATTACCCGTTACGAATTACCTTATCACAAAACTATCTGTTACCGATAATTTCAGTGCTTGCAGAGAATACCTTACTGAAAACTGCTTGTCATTTCCTTCTGCTCCTCGTTGGGTTCGACACTCTTACTTATCGAAAGGACTATGATAGTGTTGACACCAGATTTTGGCACGGCATAGAACTTGATTAAGATGGCCTCAAATGGAGAAGTGCTCAAAGTGAGAAAGTTCCGTATCGTCAAAAGGAAAAACTTTGATATTTGGGACATAGTCATCCGGTCTCATCTCTAAGGCCGAAGTTGTGTTCGTAGTACTCAGATTTTGTATTCAGAACACTATTCGACTGATTACACCCCCAAGATGGCATCATCTAGGAAACGTTTCTACACGGATTGTCTTCGCCTCGTCGAAACGATCGATTTTGATATAAAGAATGTCTAAATCGGAGTTTGTATGCAAAGGTTAGAGCCAAAACTATGTGCTGCATAAGTCTACACCGGAAGTTCCGGGCAAAACTTCCGGGGAGGTTCCGGGCTAAACAGAAACTTTGCACGCGGTGCGCCACGAAGACTGGAATTTTAACATTATTTGCAGATTTGCGTGGCCGATTTCGACATCAAGATGACCTTGGATGAAAAAGTGATCAACTAAGGAATTTTGCTCCATTGCAAGATCTACAACTTTGCTTTTGGGACCATCACGATCCGAAGCCATATGCGACCTGCAGGGGCTGTGCAAGAGGGCTACTTGATGTAATTTTGGCCCGGAAGTTCCGGGCTGACCGGAAGTTCCAGTCCTCGTATTTAGAATTAGGTTAACTTTTGATGTTTTGGACGGGATTTCAGACCTTTTCTTGTACGGAAAGTCCAGCCGCCTCATATATATGTAAGGGGTGACTGCCTATTGAATGACATCACAAAATCAAACGAATCTATCTACATCTTTTACCTTTACTTTTCCTTCTCCCTTGTTCCTCTTCTTCCTCGTTCTTCGTTCGTTCTTCTTCATTGCAGGGAGGCAAACCTCGAGGCCCTAGGGGCGGCCAGGCCGACCTAGGGCAAACCATAGCCGCCATGCGTCCAGACGGGGTCCCTCCCGGGCGCGTGGGGTTTCGGGTGTACAAAAGCGCCCGCCGGATTGTCTTGTGTACCGCGCTTCCGGCGAGTCTCCTTCGACGTGAGCTGCGGTGCATCACGCCTAGCGTCGAGGGTACACGGTGACGTGTTCGTGTGCGAACACACTTTTTGGCGACTCCGCTGGGGACGAAACGTTGAACGGTCTCCGGCCCATTCTTGCTACGAAGAGATCGTCATCTAGGGTTTGACATCTACAAAGGTAATATGAATACCCACTTCACTTATGTAGATGCAAATAATGCATATGTTGTTGCTAGATTGTCTAATGAGCATAATGTATCGGCTAGCCCTAGTTTTATCAATAATGTATCTAATTATGTGCAACAGCCGATTCAGAATAATCTTCATGCTTCAACTTCATATAATTTCAAAATCATGCAACATATGTATCCCAACTCCCATGCATCGGCAACCCCACAAATCTATATCCCGATGAACAACATGATGAGGTCGGTTAATCAAGTTGAGATACCCCATGTAGGAACTTCCAATAGGATGCAACAAAGTGTTTCAACTTTTTATTCATCAGCAAATAACTTGCAGTTTGTTAATCCAAACATGCCGGTGGATAGGGGAATTGGCCATGCTACTACTAGTTATTCGGCCAATTACCCTCAAACATCATATGCTACACCTCATGCTACTAATTTTCTGGCACCATACGCAACTGTTGATGTCCATAATTCGGCTCCCCACCTTCATGGTCATGGCCGAATAAGTGAAACTTCTACAGGAGAACAAATGCCTTCACCTACTACCATGGCATATCATGTCCCCCAACACAATTACAGAATTTCGGTGACATATCGTTACGGAAAGAGTCTAAAAGTGTTGGGGGGGGGCAATTCTATCCAGATTGGGTCATTAAGAGAAATCTTACGTCTATTTGGGTTGAATGCAATGTTGTTCTACATGAATTAATAAAAGAGGGAAAGCCTATTAATTCTACTGCAATCCAAGCTAGATTATGCCAAAAAGAGAAAGCATTGGGTGTGGATAGAATTATCAAAAAAGATGGTGATTTGGATAATAAAGTTAATTCGGCTATTGAAAAGACCGAATCAAATATTACGTATGCCGAATCTATTCTAGAAAAACAGGATGACAAGGTGTTGGGGAGCTATTCGAAAGAGGAACAACCTATCGTTCAAGAAACACAACCATCATGCTCTCCCAACGTGTTTGAAAAGGTATGTCTAGCAAGTGATTTACCTATCTTCCAATTTGGTCGCAGCTTTATTGTTGATGCTTCTATAAGAGAAATTCTCATAAGTAATTTTGAAAGATCAATGACGAAGGGAAATTTACTTGTTAGCAATAAAATTGTTATAGAACATATCGGTCAGTCTATTGTGCCATTTGTAAAGACCGGTAGTGACCTATTATTGCAGCCAAAGTTTTCCCCATTGCTTTATCAAAATTTCATATCTAATTGGGTAGCTTTGCTTGTTTCTTACTTGGCTTGCACTTGGTCTCAATTGAGACATGTGTATTCTAACTATTTTCATTTCAGAAATTTAAATCCAAGGTCAAATTCTTTTGAAAAATCCGATGCTAATATAATATCTTATCCAAATACAGTGGAGATGGGGTGTAAAACACAATGCATAGCCGAACGGGGAGATTCTAAATCTGAACCATTCGTTCGCTCAACTCCAAAGCCGTTTGCAAACCAAGATCGGCTAGAAAATAAGAAGTATGCCTTCAATTCAAGCATGTGTGATCAATTATTTGATTTGTTGCTGAAAAATAATTACATTAGAGTTCTTGATCACCATGTGAAGCCATCAATCCAGGGACGAATGTATTGCAAGTTGCATGATTCGTCTAAGCATAATTTTGAGGATTGCAACATGTTTCGTCAAATAGTTAAATCGGCCATTGATAAAGGACGATTAAAATTTGTTGAAACACCAAGTGATGACCAGTCTATTCTGATTGGTCCTAATGGAAAAAGGTTTTCGAATAGGCTGCTTCAAGACAATTCCTTTAAAGATGAGAAGGTAAAAACTACACGTGATGGGATCAAGCTTTCAAGTAAAAAAGTTGTTCAAGACCACAATGAAAATATTCTTGAAGGCATGAGTTCTATCGAAGATACAATGAAGACGCCAAGGACTGGGGGGCAACAAGAAAATCCAAAGATCGATGCAAGTCAAGACAAAGGAGATAAAGGCCGCAATAAGCACAAGTGCAAGAAATCCAAGGTCAATTTTGCACAATTATTAGATAAATATCAAAGGAAGAGTGAAGAGAAAACTGCTTATCGGCCAACTAATGGAAAAGCATCAAGATCACCCCCTAGGCACAAACCCGAGGATTGGTATTGGCAAAATGAGAATTCTAATGCGGTATATTCATATCCATATTTTGTGCCGCCAATGCCATGGATACCTTCCTATGATCATGTAAATCCATATCCATCGCGGGACAAGTATGATACAAGGGCGCATTCTTCATCCTATTTTAGACCATCTCACAAACATTATGCAGCTCCAAAAATATAAACATTTGAACAATCACATGTCAAAGACCGTTTCAATCATAAGGAATCGGTCCAGAGCTCAAGGAACAAGAAAGAGGTGGTCAAACAAATTTATCGTGTTAAAAAAGATGGCCGTAAGAGTGCTACTTCAGATTTGATCTCAAATGAGAAGGAGCCCATTAAAGTATTGACATTGGCTACTAATGGCGATGATGCAAGTCAATCAAGTGCCAAATCTAAAGAGAAGAAGTTGAGAGTGCACATGGTAAAACAAGAATTGCCATTGCTTCAAACAAAATCACAGCCAGGGTGCCCACTCGGCTTATCATATTGGCAAAAGAAGAAATTAGAAATACTTAGTGCACAAGAACTTGAAAAGAGAAACATGGCATGGGCTCCCAAAGGAGGTAGTCAAAATAAGAATTATGTGCAAGCTTCCATTACAAGAAGTGCGATAAAGGTGAAGAAGGAAAATACTGAAAACTATGGAGGACCAAGCTGAAGGTTTCAACATCTTCGGTCCACACATTATCCATTTTCTTCAACAATGTCGTTGATGCCTATGCCATGGAATTTCTCATCAGGTATGATTGTTTACCCTCAATGGGCTTATTTTAAACCATGGATGCAATATAATTTCTTACACCATGAAAGGGTATTACCAAATCATCATATGTTTGATTAGCTTTACTTTTGTTGCTAATCCAAATGGCTGATATATACTTATCGTCCTAAGCACATAAAATGGCCGATGGAGTGTTGACATCATCCTTAGGAAAAACATCGTGCAAGTTATTTTTCGGCACACAAGTTTGACGAAAAATAGGGGGGGGTGTGTTGACACCAGATTTTGGCACGTCCAAGAACTTGATTAACATAGCCTCAAATGGAGAAGTGCTCAAAGTGAGAAAGTTTTGTATCGTCAAAAGGAAAAACTTTGATATCTGGGACATAGTTATCCGGTCTCATCTCTAAGGCCGAAGTTGTGTTCGAAGTACTCAGATTTTGTATTCAGAACACTATTCAGCTGATTACGCCCCCAAGATGGCCTCATATGGGAAAAGTTTCTACACGGATTGTCTTCGCCTCGTCGAAACGATAGATTTTGATATAATGAATGTATAAATCGGAGTTCATATGCAAAAGTTAGAGACAAAACTATGTGTTGCATAAGTCTGCCCCGGAAGTTCCGGGCAAAACTTCTGTGGAGGTTCCGGGCTAACCAGAAACTTTGCACGCGGTGCGCCCCGAAGACTGGAATTTTAATTTGCAGATTTGCGGGGCCGATTTCTACATCAAGGTGACCTCGGATGAAAAAGTGATCAACTAAGGAATTTTTCTCCATTGCAAGATCTACAACTTTGCTTTTGGGACCATCGCGATCCGAAGCCATATGCGACCTGCAGGAGCTGTGCAAGAGGGCTACTTGATGTAATCTTAGCCCGGAAGTTCCGGGCTGACCGGAAGTTCCAGCCCTCGTATTCCGAATTAGGTTAACTTTTGATGTTTTGGACGGGATTTGAGACCTTCTCTTGTACGGAAAGTCCAGCCGCCTCATATATATGTAAGGGGTGACGGCCGATTGAATGACAACACACAATCGAACTACATCTTTTACCTTTACTTTTCCTTCTCCCTTGTTCTTCTTCCTCGTTCTTCGTTCGTTCTTCTTCATTGCAGGGAGGCAAACCTCGAGGCCCTAGGGGCGATCAGGCCGACCTAGGGCAACCCATAGCCGCCACGCGTCCAGACGGGGTCCCTCCCGGGCGCGTCGGGTTTCGGGTGTACAAAAGCGCCCGCCGGATTGTCTTGCGTACCGTGCTTCCGGTGGGTCTCCTTCGACGTGAGCTGCGGTGCATCACCGACGGCGTCGAGGATACACGGTGACGTGTTCGTGTGCGAAAAGGTAGAACCCCTATACTTGTGGGTCATCAAGACTCTCTTCTGGCGCCGTTGCCGGGGAGTGAAGTGCCTTTGGTAATTGGAATTTGCTAAGGAAAAATTTATATAGTGTGCTGAAATTTACTGTCACTTGTTACTATGGAAAATAATCCTTTTAGGGGCTTGTTCAGGGTGTCTTCACCCCGACCAGTAGAGCAAAGAGTTGCTCCTCAACCTACTGAACCTGCTGAAAATGTTTACTTTGAAATTCCCTCGGGTATGATAGAGAAACCGCTAGCTAATCCTTCTATAGGAGATGGAACATTACATCCCGATATGCACCTAATCTACGTGGATGAAGTTTGTGGATTATTTAAGCTTGCAGGTATGCCCGAGGATGTTATCAAGAAGAAGGTCTTCCCTTTATCTTTGAAGGGAAAGGCATTAACATGGTTTAGGCTATCTGATGATATTGGATCATGGGACTACAACCGATTGAAATTGGAATTTCATCAAAAGTTTTATCCTATGCATCTAGTTCATCCTGATCGTAATTATATATATAATTTTTGGCCACGCGAAGGAGAAAGTATCGCTCAAGCTTGGGGGAGGCTTAATTCAATTTTTATTCATGCCCCAATCATGAGCTCTCAAGATAAATTATTATTCAAAAATATTATGCTCAACTTTCTCTCAATAATCGCTCCATGCTCGATACTTCTTGTACTGGTTCTTTTATGATGAAGACTATTAAATTCAGATGGGATTTATTGGAAAGAATTAAATGCAACTCTGAAGATTGGGAACTCGGCGAAGGTAAGGAGTCAGGTATAACACCTAAGTTTGATTGTGTTAAATCTTTTATGGATCCCGATGCTTTTCGTGAATTTAGCACTAAATATGGACTTGACTCTGAGATAGTAGCTTCTTTCTGTGAATCATTTGCTACTCATGTTGATCTCCCTAAGGAGAAGTGGTTTAAATATCATCCTCCCGTTGAAGTAAAAGTAGTTGAATCTATTATAGTTAAAGAAAAGACTATCACTTATAATGTTGATCCTATTGTTCCTACCGCTTATATTGAGAAACCACCTTTCCCTGTTAGAATAAAGGATCATGCTAAAGCTTCAACTGTGGTTCGTAAGAGTAATGCTAGAACACCTAAACCCCCTAAGCAAATTAAAGTTGAACCTAGTATTGCTATGGTTAAAGATCTCTTGGTCGATAATATTGATGTGCATGTTATTTACTTCTGTGATGAAGCTGCTAGAATTGCTAGACCTGATACTAAAATAAACATAGACTTGTTGTAGGCATGCCTGTTGTTTCTGTTAAAATAGGAGATCATTGCTATCATGGCTTATGTGATATTGGTGCTAGTGCGAGTGCAATACCTCATTCCTTATACGAAGAAATTATGCATGGTATTGCACCTGCTGAGATAGAAGGTATTGATGTTACAATTAAGCTTGCCAATAGAGATACTATTTCACTAGTTGGGGTTGTTAGAGATGTTGAAGTATTGTGTGCGGAAGTTAAATATCCTACTGGTTTTCTTGTTCTTGGTTCCCCACAAGATGACTTTTGTCCCATTATATTTGGTAGACCCTTCTTGAATACTGTTAATGCTAAGATAGACTGCAAAAAAGGATATTGTTACTGTTGGTTTAGGGGATATGTCTCATGATTTTAATTTTTCTAAATTTCATAGACAACCCCATGATAAATAATTGCCTAGTAAAGATGAAATTATTGGTCTTGCTTCTATTGTCGTGCCTCCTAATGACCCTTTAGAACAATATTTGCTAGACCATGAAATGATATGTTTATGAATGAAAGAAGGGAAACAGATGAAGTATTCTTTAAACATGGACCTATTTTGAAACACAACTTACCTATTGAAATTCTAGGGGATCCTCCTCCACCCAAGGGTGATCCCGTGATTGAGCTTAAACCATTACCTGATACTCTTAAATATGCTTATCTTGATGAAAAGAAGATATATCCTGTTATTATTAGTGCTAACCATTCAGAGCAGGAAGAAGAGAAATTATTGAAAACTCTGAAGAAGCACCGCACTGCTATTGGATATACTCTTGATGATCTTAAGGGCATTAGTCCCAGTCTATGCCAGCACAAAATAAAATTGGAGAAAGATGCTAAATTGGTTGTTGATCATCAATGATGGTTAAATCCTAAGATGAAAGAAGTGGTAAGAAATGAAATACTAAAGCTTTTGGAGGTAGCTATAATTTATCATGTTGCTGATAGTCCGTGGGTAATTCTTGTCCATTGTGTCCCTAAGAAGGGAGGTATTACTGTTGTTCCTAATGATAAAGATGAATTGATCCCACAAAGAATTGTTACATGTTATAGAATGGTAATTGATTTCTACAAATTAAATAAAGCTACTAGAAAGGATCATTACCCTTTACCTTTTATTGATCAAATGCTAGAAAGATTATCCAAACATACACATTTTTGCTTTCTAGACGATTATTTTGGTTTCTCCCAAATACCTGTGTCGAGACAGGATCAGGAAAAGACCACTTTTACTTGTCCTTTTAGTACCTTTGCCTATAGATGTATGCCCTTTGGTTTATGTAATGCACCTGCTACCTTTCAAAGATGTATGACTGCTATATTCTCTGACTTTTGTGAAACGATTGTTGAGGTTTTCATGGATGATTTCTCCGTGTATGGAACTTCTTTTGATGATTGCTTAAGCAACCTTGATCGAGTTTTGCAGAGATGTGAAGAAACTAATCTGTCTTGAATTGGGAGAAGTGCCACTTTATGGTTAATGAAGGTATTGTCTTGGGGCATAAAATTTCTGAAAGAGGTATTGAAGTTGATAAGGCTAAAGTTGATGCTATTGAAAAGATGTCGTGTCCTAAGGACATTAAAGGTATAAGAAGTTTCCTTGGTCATGCCGGTTTATATAGGAGGTTCATTATAGACTTCTCAAAAATTTCTAGGCCTTTGACTAATCTCTTCAAAAAGATGTTCCTTTTGTCTTTGATGATGATTGTGTAGAAGCATTTGAAATACTTAAGAAAGCCTTGATTTCTGCACCTATTGTCCAGCCACCTGATTGGAATTTACCCTTTGAAATTATGTGTGATGCTAGTCATTATGCTGTAGGTGCTGTTCTAGGACAAAGAGTTGATAAGAAATTAAATGTTATCCAATATGCTAGTAAAACTCTAGACGGTGCCCAGAGAAATTATGCTACTACTAAAAAAGAATTTTAAGCAGTTGTATTTGCTTGTGATAAGTTCAGACCTTATATTGTTGATTCTAAAGTAAATGTTGACACTGATCATACTGCTATTAAATATCTTGTGGAAAAGAAAGATGCTAAACCTAGACATATTAGATGGGTTCTCTTGCTACAAGAATTTGATTTGCATATTATTGATAGAAAGGGAGCAGAGAACCCCGTTGCAGACAACTTGTCTAGGTTAGAGAATGTTCTTGATGACCCACTACCTATAGATGATAGCTTTCCTGATGAACAATTAGCGGTCATAAATGCTTCTTGTACTGCTCCATGGTATGCTGATTATGCTACTTACACTGTTGCTAAATTTATACCACCTAGTTTCACATACGAGCAAAATAAAAAGTTTTTCTATGATTTATGACATTACTTTTGGGATGACTCACACCTTTATAAAAAAGGAGTAGATGGTGTTACTAGACATTGTGTAGCTGAGCATGAACAGGAACAGATCCTACGCAAGTGTCACTCCAAGGCTTATGGAGGACACCACGCTGGAGATAGAACTGTGCATAAGGTATTGCAGTCCGGTTTTTATTGGCCTACTCTTTTCAAAGATGCCTGTAAGTTTGTCTTGTCTTGTGATGAATGTAAAAGAATTGGTAATATTAGTATACGTCAAGAAATTCCTATGAACTATTCACTTGGTATTGAACCATTTGATGTTTGGGGCTTTGATTATATGGGACTGTTTCCTTCCTCTAATGGGTATACACATATTTTAGTTGTTGTTGATTACTTTACTAAGTGGGTAGAAGCTATTCCAAATAGTAGTGCTGATCATAACACCTCTATTAAGATTCTTAAAGAAGTTATTGTTCCGAGGTTTGGAGTCCCTAGATATTTAATGACTGATGGTGGTTCACATTTTATTCATGGTGCCTTTCGTAAAATGCTTGCTAAGTATGATGTTAATCATAGAATTGCATCTCCATACCACCCACAGTCTAGTGGTCAAGTAGAACTGAGTAATAGAGAGATTAAATTAATTTTGCAAAAGACTGTTAATAGATCCAGAAAGAATTGGTCCAAGAAACTTGATGATGCATTATGGGCCTATAGAACTGCATATAAAAATCCTATGGGTATGTCTCCGTATAAAATAGTTTATGGAAAAGCATGCCACTTACCTCTCGAACTAGAACATAAGGCATATTGGGCCATTAAAGAGCTCAATTACGATTTCAAACTTGCGGGTGAGAAGAGACTATTGATAACCCACAAGTATAGGGGATCACAACAGTTTTCGAGGGTAGAGTATTCAACCCAAATTTATTGATTCGACACAAGGGGAGCCAAAGAATATTATCAAGTATTAGCAGCTGAGTAGTCAATTCAACCACACCTGGAAACTTAATATCTGCAGCAAAGTGTTTAGTAGCAAAGTAATATGATATTAGTGATAACGGTAACAAAAGGTAACAGTAGTAAAAGTAATGTTTTTGGTATTTTGTAGTGATGATAGCAATAGCAACGGAAAAGTAAATAAGCGAAGAACAATATATGGAAAGCTCGTAGGCAATGGATCAGTGATGGAGAATTATGTCGGATGCGGTTCATCATGTAACAGTCATAACCTAGGGTGACACAGAACTAGCTCCAGTTCATTGATATAATGTAGGCATGTATTCCAAATATAGTCATACGTGCTTATGGAAAAGAACTTGCATGACATCTTTTGTCCTACCCTCCCGTGGCAGTGGGGTCCTTACGGAAACTAAGGGATATTAAGGCCTCCTTTTAATAGAGTACCGGAACAAAGCATTAACACATAGTGAATACATGAACTCCTCAAACTGCGGTCATCACCGGTAAGTATCCCGATTATTGTCACTTCGGGGTTAACGGATCATAACACATAATAGGTGACTATAGACTTGCAAGATAGGATCAAGAACACTCATATATTGATGAAAACATAATAGGTTCAGATCTGAAATCATGGCACTCGGGCCCTAGTGACAAGCATTAAGCATAGCAAAGTCATAGCAACATCAATCTCAGAACATAGTGGACACTAGGGATCAAACCCTAACAAAACTAACTCGATTACATGATAGATCCCATCAAACCCATCACCGTCCAGCAATCCTATGATGGAATTACTCACGCACAGCGGTGAGCATCATGAAATTGGTGATGGAGGATGGTTGATGATGACGATGGCGACGGATTCCCCTCTCCGGAGCCCCGAACGGACTCCAGATCAGCCCTCCCGGGAGGTTTTAGGGCTTGGCAGCGGCTCCGTATCGTAAAACGCAATGATCTCTTCTCTCTGATTTTTTCTCCCTGAAACGCAATATATGGAGGTGGAGATGGAGTCAGAGAGGCAACAGGGTGCCCACGAGGTAGGGGGCGCCGCCCCACCCTCCTGGAGAGACGTGGGCCCCCTGGCCTTCATCTTTGGCAGGTATTTTTCTTATTTTCTGAAAAGTGGCTCCGTGAAGTTTCAGGTCATTCCGAGAACGTTTGCTCCTGCACATAAATAACACCATGGTAATTCTGCTAAAAACAACGTCAGTCCGGGTTAGTTTCATTCAAATCATGCAAGTTAGAGTCCAAAACAAGGGCAAAAGTGTTTGGAAAAGTAGATACGTTGGAGACGTATCAACTACCCAAGCTTACACCTTTGCTTGTCCTCAAGCAATTCAGTTGATAAACTGAAAGTGATAAAGAAAAACTTTTACAAACTCTGTTTGCTCTTGTTGTAAATTTGTAAAGCCAGCATTCAAGTTTTCAGCAAAGATTATAACTAACCACATTCACAATAACGCATATGTCTCAAGTTTACTCATATCAATGGCATAATCAACTAGCGAGGCATAATAATAAATCTCGGATCACAACACTTTCTCAAAACAATCATAATATGATATAACAAGGTGGTATCTCACTAGCCCTTTCCGAGACCGCAAAACATAAACACAGAGCACCTTTAAAGACCAAGGACTGACTAGACATTGTAATTCATGGTAAAAGAGAACCAGTCAAGTCATACTCAATGTAAACTAACAGTAATGAATGCAAATGACATCGGTGCTCTCCAACTGGTGCTTTTTAATAAGAGGATGATGACTCAGCATAAATGTAAATAGATAGGCCCTTCGCAGAGGGAAGCAGGGATTTGTAGAGGTGCCAGAGCTCGGTTTTGAAACAGAGGTGAATAATATTTTGAGCGATATACTTTCACTATCAACATAACAACCAAGAGATGGCGATATCTTCCATGCTACACACATTATAGGCGGTTCCCAAACAGAATGGTAAAGTTTATACTCCCCCTTCCACCAACAAGCATCAATCCATGGCTTGCTCGAAACAACGAGTGCCTACAACTAACAAGAGTCCCAGGGGGAGTTTTTTTTGCAATTATTTTGATTTAGTTTGCATAAAGCATGGGACTGGGCATCCTGGTGACCAGCCATTTATCTCATGAGTGAGGAGCGGAGTCCACTCCTCTTGAGAATAAACCGCCTAACATGGAAGATACACACAGCCCTAGTTGATACATGAGCTATTCGAGCATACAAAATAGGATGGCACATACAAATTTACTTGGAACGGCAGGTAGATACCGTATATAGGTAGGTATAGTGGACTCATGTGGAATAACTTTGGGGTTTAAGGGATTTGGATGCACAAGCAGTATTCCCACTTAGTACAGGTGAAGGCTAGCAAAAGACTTGGAAGCGACCAGCTAGAGAGCGACAACAGTCATGAACATGCATTAAAATTAATCAACATCGAATGCAAGCATGAGTAGGATATAATCCACCATGAACATAAATATCGTGAAGGCTATGTTGATTTTGTTTCAACTACATGCGTGAACATGTGCCAAGTCAAGTCACTTAAATCATTCAGAGGAGGATACCACCCTATCATACCACATCATAACAATTTTAATAGCATGTTGGCACGCAAGGTAAACCATTATAACTCATAGATAATCAAGCATGGCATAAGAAACTATGATCTCTAGTTGTCATTGCAAACATGTTTATTCATAATAGGCTGAATCAGGAATGATGAACTAATCATATTTACAAAAACAAAAGAGGTCGAGTTCACACCAGCTTTTCTCATCTCAGCCAGTCCATCATATAACATCATAACTTCCTTTCACTTGCACGACCGAATGATGTGAATAATAATAATAGTGCACGTGCATTGTACTAAGCTGGAATCTGTAGGCATTCAATAAACAGGAGAAGACAAGGCAATATGGGCTCTTTTGTCAGATCAACAATAATGCATATAAGAGCCACTTCAACAATTTAATTATGGTCTTCTCCTATCGACCCCCGAAGAAAAGAAAAGAAATAAAACTATTTACACGGGAAAGCTCCCAACAAGTAAAAGAAGAACAGAAAATCTTTTTGGGTTTTCTTTTTAATTACTACTACAAGCATGGAAAGTAAATTAACTAAAAGCTACAACTAATTTTTTTGTTTTTTCCTAAGGTTTATTAAACACACAAGAGGAAAGCATAAAAAGGAAAATAAACTAGCATGAATGATACAATGAAAAAGTATGAGCACCGACATCTAGCATTGAGTGTGTGAACATAAATGTAATGTCGGTGGGAAATATGTACTCCCCCAAGCTTAGGCTTTTGGCCTAACTTGGTCTATGGCCACGGTTGGTCTGGCGGATATCCATAATAGTAGCTGGGGTCATACTGCAATGCAGCAGCTATCGCCTGTTGAGCTGCAGCATGGCGATGAGCGGCCTCCTCTCTCCTCTCGTACTCATCTGCCTCCTCTCTGGTAATAGTATATCCTCGTCTTGCCTGATAATCAAAGAAGGAAGGAGCAGGGAGAGTAATACGGACAACACGGTGTCTGTCAAAGATTAGTCGATACTGGAGAGGTGATTCGTTCGTCTCGACAAACTGGTGGTGAACCATAGCATTAAAATCTAGATATGCAGGAGGTAATTCAATATCATCTTCGCGTATGGCTATACCAAGAAAATTAGCTATGCGGGTTGCATAAATTCCACCAAAGAGATCTCCATTAAGTCTATTAAGATGCAACCAACGTGCAACAATGGCTTCCAAATTATATGATTTGTCTCCTAACACAGCACTCCTAAGAATACTAAGATCGGGGACACACATGTGACATGCCTCATCTTTACCATTAATGCATCTACCAATGAAGAGAGCAAAATAATGTATAGCAGGAAAGTGAATGCTCCCTATGGTAGCTTGTGTAATATCTCTAGATTCTCCCACAGTTATTCTAGCAAGAAAATCTCTAAATTCAAATTTAGGAGGATCCCTTATACTACCCCATTGTGGAAGTTTGCAAGCAGTGGTAAAATCCTCTAAGTCCATAGTGTAAGATTTATCATAAAGATCAAACAGGACAGTTGGAGAATTACGTGAAGTTGAAAATTCAAACCTCCTCACAAAGGTACTGGTGAGAGACTGATACTGGCTACACTTCTCTTCCTCGAAGCTCACAAGATCAGCATTATGCAAATATGCGTTAAATTCTTCCTTAATTCCCGCTCGATCCATAAAGTTCTCAGAAGGCCATTCACAAGGACGCACTGGAGCGTCTCTTGGTGGCTCTTCATCAGCATCACGCATTGCAAGCCTGGGTCCTTGCTTCCTTCAAGAACCACCTTGCAACATTTTCCTAAGCATATTTCTTCCTCTGAAAAATTCAGAATTTTTTTAGTAACTTCAAAATAAAAGTAAACCAAACTCAATAATATTGATAGCAACTACTCCTACAAGTGCCTAGGGCCTATATCATGCATCAAAACTACTTTTGACCATATAAATTTGACATGCAAGCTCAAGAACAGGGTCACCTAAGCACACAAATTTGCAATGAATAAAGCACTAGAACAAAAGCTAATTGGACCAATGGAGGAGTCACATGCCAAAGAACAATCTCCCCAAGCAGTTTTGTGAGAGGTGCTTTGAGCAACGAGATCGAAAATGGCAGCAAAACGAGCTAGGACTCGGGTTTGAGCTGGTTATTCGGGTTTGTGGGAGGAAGATGAAGTGTGTGGGTGCAGGAATAAGTGGAGGAGGGCCACCGTGGGCCCATGAGGCAGGGGTCGCGCCCTAGAGGGGTGGGCGCGCCCTCCACCCTCGTGGGCAGGTGGTTGACCCCCCTGGTGTGTTGTTAGTTCCATAAATCCTCAAATATTCTAGAAAAAATCATATTTAAATTTCAGGGCATTTGGAGAACTTTTATTTTCAAGGTATTTTTATATTGCACGGATAATCAGATAACAGATAGAAAAATATTTATTTTCATTTTATTTAATATAAATAACAGAAAGTAAAAGTGGGGTACAGAAGGTTGTGCCTTCTAGTTTCATCCATTGCATGATCATCAAAAGGAATCCACTAACAAGGTTGATCAAGTCTTGTTAATGAACTCATTCTGAATAACATGGAACCGGAGAAATTTCGAATAACACTATGTTACCTCAACAGGGATATGCACATCCCCAATAATAAGAATATCATATTTCTTCTTGACAGTAGGAAGAGGAAATTCAAAACCTCCAAATATAATTGATTGAATTTTTCCAATAGAGTTGATACTATGAACTTGAGGTTGTTTCCTCGGAAAGTGTACCATATGATCATTACCATTAACATGAAAAGTGACATTGCCTTTAGTGAAACCAATAACAGCCCCTGCAGTATTCAAAAAGGGTCTTCCAAGAATAATAGACATACTATCGTCCTCAGGAATATCAAGAATAACAAAGTCCGTTAAAATAGTATCGTTTGCAACTACAACAGGCACATCCTCACAAATACCGATAGGTATAGCAGTTGATTTATCAGCCATTTGCAAAGATATTTCAGTGGGTGTCAGCTTATTCAAACCAAGTCTATGATATAAACAGAGAGGCATAACATGAACACCGGCTCCAAGATCACATAAAGCAGTTTTAACATAGTTTCTTTTAATGGAGCATGGTATAGTGGGTACTCCTGGATCTCCAAGTTTCTTTGGTATTCCACCCTTAAAGGTATAATTAGCAAGCATGGTGGAAATTTCAGCTTCCGATATCTTTCTTTTATTTGGAGTAATATCTTTCATGTACTTAGCATAAGGATTTGTTTTGAGCATATCAGTTAATCGCATACGCAAAAAGATAGGTCTAATCATTTTAGCAAAGCACTCAAAATCCTCATCATCCTTTTTCTTGGATGGTTTGGGAGGAAAATGCATGGGTCTCTGAACCCAAGGCTCTCTTTCTTTACCATGTTTCCTAGCAACAAAGTCTTTCTTATCATAACGTTGATTCTTTGATTGTGGGTTATCAAGATCAACAGTAGGTTCAATTTCTATATCATTATCATTACTAGGTTGAGCATCGTTATGAACATTATCATTAAGATTACCAATAGTTTCAGGTTCATTACCAGATTGAGTTTCAGCATTAGAAATAGAAATATCATTTGAATTCTCAGGTGTTTCAACAATAGGATCACTAGAAGCATGCAAAGTCCTATCATTTTTCTTTTTCTTCTTTTTAGAAGAACTAGGTGCATCTATATTATTTCTTTGAGAATCTTGCTCAATTCTCTTAGGGTGGCCTTCAGGATACAAAGGTTCCTGAGTCATTTTACCACCTCTAGTCATAACTCTAACAACATTATCATTATCTTTACTATTCAATTCAGTGAGCAAATCACTTTGAGCTTTAAGTACTTGTTCTACTTGAGTGGTAGCCATGGAAGCATGTTTACTAATAAGTTTAAGTTCACCTTTAACATTAGCCATATAATCACCCAAGTGTTCAAGCATATTTGAATTGTTTTTCAATTTTCTACCAAAATAAGCATTAAAATCTTCTTGCTTAGCCATAAATTTATCAAACTCATCTAAGCATGGGGTAGCAAATTTAGTAAATGGGATTACAACTTTATCATATCTATTGAGAGAATTTACCTTTACTACCTGTGTCGGGTTATCAAGACCATGTGTTTCTACAATAGGCGGTAAATTAAGACCATGTATTTCTTCAATAGGAGGTAAATTCTTAACATCTTCAGCTTTAATACCTTTTTCTTTCATAGATTTCTTTGCCTCTTGCATATCTTCAGGACTGAGAAATAGAATACCCCTCTTCTTCGGAGTTGGTTTAGGAATAGGCTCAGGAATTGGCTCCGGAGGTGTCCAATTGTTTTCATTTATCAACATATTATTTAATAGAATTTCAGCTTCATCCAGTGTTCTTTCCCTGAAAACAGAACCAGCACAACTATCCAGGTAATCTCTGGAGGCATCGGTTAGTCCATTATAAAAGATATCAAGTATTTCATTTTTCTTAAGAGGATGATCAGGCAAAGCATTAAGTAATTGGAGAAGCCTCCCCCAAGCTTGTGGGAGACTCTCTTCTTCAATTTGCACAAAATTATATATATCCCTTAAAGCAGCTTGATTCTTATGAGCAGGGAAATATTTAGCAGAGAAGTAATAAATCATATCCTGGGGACTAAGCACACAACCAGGATCAAGAGAATTAAACCATATCTTAGCATCACCCTTTAATGAGAACGGAAATATTTTAAGGATGTAAAAGTAACGAGTTCTCTCATCTTTAGTGAACAGGGTAGCTATATCATTCAATTTAGTAAGATGTGCCACAACAGTTTTAGATTGATACCCATGAAAAGGATCAGATTCAACCAAAGTAATTATATCAGGATCAACAGAGAATTCATAATCCTTATCAGTAACAAAGATAGGTGAAGTAGCAAAAGCAGGGTCAGGTTTCATTCTAGCATTTAAAGATTGCTTACTCCATTTAGCTAATAATCTTTTGAGTTCGGTTCTCTTTTGGCACGCTAAAATAGCTAAAGAAGCTTCTTGATCAAAGACATAACCCTTAGGAATAACAAGTGATTCTTCATCATCACTTTCATCAGTATCATCTGATTCAATATTTTAGATCTCTCTAGCCCTAGCAAGTTGTTCATCAAGAAAATCACTAAGTGGCCTAGTAGTATCAGGCATAGAGGTAGTTTCATCATAAGTATCATGCATAGCAGAAGTAGCATCATCAATAACATGCGACATATCAGAACGAATAGCAGAAGCAAGTGTAGGTGTCGCAAACTTACTCACAACAGAAGGTGAATCAAGTGCAGAGCTAGATGGGAGTTCCTTACCTCCCCTCGTAGTTGAGGGATAGATCTTGGTTCTTGGATCTCTCAAGTTCTTCATAATGATAAGCAGATATATATATCCCAAGTGACTCAAAGAACAGAGCTATGCTCCCCGGCAACAGCGCTAGAAAATAGTCTTGATAACCCACAAGTATAGGGGATCGCAATAGTTTTCGAGGGTAGAGTATTCAACCCAAATTTATTGGTTCGACACAAGGGGAGCCAAAGAATATTGTCAAGTATTAGTAGCTGAGTTGTCAATTCAACCACACCTGGAAACTTAATATCTGTAGCAAAGTGTTTAGCAGCAAAGTAATATGATAGTAGTGATAACGGTAACAAAAGGTAACAGTAGTAAAAGTAATGTTTTTGCTATTTTGTAGTGATGATAGCAATAACAACGGAAAAGTAAATAAGTGAAGAACAATATATGGAAAGCTCGTAGGCAATGGATCAGTGATGGAAAATTATGCCGGATGCGGTTCATCATGTAACAGTCATAACCTAGGGTGACACAGAACTAGCTCCAGTTCATTGATATAATGTAGGCATGAATTCCGAATATAGTCATACGTGCTTATGGAAAAGAACTTGCATGACATCTTTTGTCCTACCCTCCCGTGGCAGCGGGGTCCTTACGGAAACTAAGGGATATTAAGGCCTCCTTTTAATAGAGTACCGGAACAAAGCATTAACACACACTACAAAAAAATACACTTCCATGATGATACGTGTTTGTCATAGTAGGTCGCTTTTTTTGTCATGCATGTAAATCCATGACAAATTTATGATAGAATCAAGATAGTCATATCTGTGCTGTCGTAGAAGTGTTCCATGACATTACCAAAATTATCATCACAGAAGTGTCCACTTCCATGACGATAAATCGCGCGTCACAGAAGTGCTTTCATCAAGGGTGACCGACATGTGGCATCCACCGTAATGGAATGCCGTTAAGCTATCGGGTTGGGTTTTGGATCCGATAACCATTTAACAGCCCCGACCAATGGGGATTTTCCACGTGTAAAATCATCATTGGCTAGAGGAAACATGTGTCGGCTCATCATCGGGACAGATGTCATCCACTCACTGGACAGAAGGCGCCTATGATACGTCGACACGTGGCACGGCCCAACAAGTTTAAATGGGCCGGCCCAACTAGAGGCCCACAAGATTTTGCGGACCATAATGGGTCGGCCCAGCTAAAGGCCCACGAAATTTTGTGGACCATAATGGGCTTGCCTAGCTAAAGGCCCACAAGATTTTGCGGGCCATAATGGGCCGGCCCAAGTAAAGGCCCACAAGATTTTTTTTGTGCCATAATGGGCCGGCCCAGGTAAAGGCCGACAATATTCTTGCGGGTCATAATGGGCCGGCCCAACTAAAGGCCCACGAGATTTCGCCAACATTAATGGGCCGGCCCAGCTGTAGGCCCACAAGATTTTGAGGACCCTAGTAGGCCGGCCCATTAACTGGCTGCCATATTTTGGGCCAAATGCCGGCCCATATTTGATCTGGTCCATTAATGGCCTGCCATGCTCCGGGCCTAATAGTGGCCCATATGAGATCCGGCCCGTTAAAAGCCTACCACGTTCTGGGCCAAATTACGGCCCAGATCAGGTCCGGCCATTTAAGAGGCTCTGGGCTCAATTATGGCCCATATCAGATTCAGCCCGTCAACTGGACACTATGCTTTTGGGACCACTTGCTAAAGGCCCACTTAGTAATTCGGCCTAATATTAGTTTGGCCTGTTAAGGGCCCGTTTAACATTTCGGCCCTATATTAATTTCGGCCTGCTAAAAGCCCGTCATATAGTTGGGCCTAACTACGGCCCGGTTTGCACCCGGCCTGCTCGCAGCCGATATCTGATTGGGCCAAACAAGGACTCGGACAATTTTGGCCTGTTAAAAGCCCGTGATTTGATTCGCACAATCATGGGCCGGGGTTCATTTCGGGCTGCTGCATAACTAGTAGGAATTAAGAACAAACCTACTCTATACAATAAAGAAATTACAGCATAGTAACTAAGAATAAACCTACACTACACAATAAAGGATTTAAGGTATATTACATCCATTGGGCATCAAAGTTCGCCACCAGTGATCATAAAGCGCAACGAAGAAGCAGATTACAAAAACTGGGCACCATTGCAGCGTAACAAAATAATACTAAACCGAGACCACTTCCAAGACAGTTCAGGAAAGGTTAGCCATGCGGGGGAACTGCTGCGCAAGCTGCTGAGCAAGGCTGTGGGACCGGCCTAGCATGTCGGTCATAGCTTCCATGTGTAGCTGTTTAGCGATGAGGTTCTCATTGGTGTTCTCCGCAATCTTTCTTAGAGACAAGACTTCAAGTCGAAGTTGAGTTGCATAATGCCTTTCTGCTAGAACTTGGTACTGAAGAAGTCGAACTGATTCAGACAACGAATTTTGTGAGCTTGTCTGACTGTTAGTCTCAAGTAACTTGAACACTGCATCAATACAAGACTTTGGGGTTGTCTCGCGATCTTCAAGATGTTTTGCCTTCTTTGCTGCAATATATGTGCCAGGACCCCGATTCCAAGTCACATCGATCTAGGCGGTAACACCTCATATCACTTTGCAGCCTCACGCACGGTATTGCATGGGTGTCGCCTTACCATGGCCCAAGACCGTTTGCGCCTTTTGGCTCACATATACGATAGTGTCGCTAGCATCCATATGACAGAGAACCCGGGCCGACATGACTAGTCGTGAACCCAAAGTGGCACTAACTTACGGGGACAGGCATACATGAATCAACATCGAGCATGTCGGTTAGCAGCGTGTGAATCCGGGCTGTAGCATTGGGCTAACAGGACTCCAGTGAACTGGGTTGTAGCAGGCTAGGCAGGACTTCGGATGTCACCGCGTGACATTTCCCCGAAGGGACAGACACGGGAACAAAGTGAATCACATGCCGGCCAGTCAAGTGTTCCGGAGCAGTAGTGCTGGGCCCGCAGGACTCCGGTGAACCGGGCTGTAGCAGACTACTATGGTTCATGGAAGCACAAGACTACATTTCCCCATATGAGAGGCTACTAAGGATAAACAACTAGGTTGTCGGATCCCACACATACCAAGCATTTCAATCATACACACAATATGCTCAATATGTGCAATACAACACGGCATCATAACAAGACTCTACGACTCAGAGTATTAATCATTAGGCTCCGAGGAGCGAGATATTACAAACATGGGTCTCATGACCCAACATACAGAGCATACAAGCAAAAAGCACATGCGGAAGCTTAACTTGTCTGAGTACAGACAACTACAAATGAAGAAGGCTCAGAAGCCTGACTATCTACAAGACCCTCCCAAGGGTACAAGATCATAGCTGAGGTAACAAGCTAATTGTCGAAGTCCACGTGGAACTACTAGCGAGACTGAAGTCTCTCTACAAAACATAAAATAAGCAACCGTGAGTACAAATGTACCCATCAAGACTTACATCAGAACTAACTACATATGCATCGGTATCAACAAAGGGGGTGGTGGAGTTTAACTGCAGCAAGCCAGCTTTGACTCAGTGGCTAACCTGAATTACGACTGCAAGTAACTCTTTTGAGGTGGCGCACACGAGTCCACAAATTCACCATACCAATACACCACTATGGATCCGCTTCCGTCTCCCTGCGAGAACGCCATCCATAGCACTCACGCTTATCTTGCGAATTTTAGAGTATCCACTTTCACTTGTCTATGAACTATGCAAGTGGTCCACGTTTCCATGTCCGAGGAATCCGGCTATTCGAATAGATAATGATAACCCAGCAGGGGTGTACTTCTTCACACACGCTCTCGCCACTTATCGCCCTGTACACGTCATGTACCTCGGCAACCTTCAAGCGGAAGCCGGGCGAGGGAGTCGGCCATGACCTGACTAACCAACAAGTCTCTAGTCCAGGTTTATCGCCTATTCAGGTTCCATCCGCAAGGAGATCCGGCCGGGGTGTCGCTCACGGCCCCAAACGATGTGAGCAGGGTTCCCAAGCCCACCATCCGGGTGCCACTTGGTACACTGTGCCACTGTGCCTAGTCTGTCCCAAGCCCACCTGTACCGGGTGCCACTTGGTAGACTACTAACACTACCTACAAACACCAGAAACTAGTTGCAACTCCTGGACAGAGATCGAGTTGATTAATAAGCCGAGAGGGGCCGAGTTACCGGAATCCAATGTGTGGTAGTAACTGTTCATGGATCACAAACACAGAACTCAGTTCCTGAGGACGGCTGCAATGAGACAACCCACCATGTACTCCTACATGGCCTCTCACCGCTACCTTTACCAAATCGTGTTCACACACTTAGCTCTCAACGGTAGGACATGTTCACCACATTCCAATTCATCACCGATGAATCAGACCTGACATGACAAACAAACATGAATGAGTAGGTACATCAGGGCTCAAACAACTCCTACTCATGCCAGTGGGTTTCATCTATTTACTGTGGCAATGACAGGTCATGCAGAGGAAAGGGGTTCAACTACCGCAACATGTAACAGTTGAAACGTTGTTGTCCTAATGCAGTAAAAGAGAGCAGGAGCGAGAGAGTGGGATTATATCGGAATGAACAAGGGGGGTTTTGCTTGCCTTGCACTTCTGAAGATAATATAGTTCTTCATCGGTGTCATCGATCTCATCGTCAGAACGTCATCTACCGAGAGGGGACAATCACCGGCAACTAAGGAAGAACACAATCAATGCAATGCCACAATATGATGCATGATCATGACATGGCAATATGCTGTGATTTGAGCTAATGCATCTAGCTATGATTTAAATTAAGTTGGTTTGAATACATGATTCAAATTGCAACTCCATATATGATTATTTAAATGCCCTTTATTTGTTTTGTCCAAAACAGGGGACAAACATTGTTCAAACATGCATGAAAATGGTACAGATGGATTCCTTGAATTTTTTTGATAATTTTTCATATATAAATTATTTGATTTGGAGTTACGGTTGAATTTCTATGATTTTCAGAAGTTTGGGGTATTTTCTGAAATTTATAAATCATTTCTGATTTATTTTAATTCCAGAAAACTTTATTGCGTCAGCACTGCGTCATCATGATGTCAGCAGGTCAACAGGGCGTGGTCCAAGTCAAACTTGACGTGTGGGGTCCACACGTCAGTGTAACAAGGCAAGAACAGAGGCTGGCCTGTGGGTCCAGGTCAACGCTGACGTGGCATAGTCAACTGACAGGTGGGGCCGGCTGGTTTAATCTAAGCTAATCAGGAAATAAATCCCAGGGTTAGTTAGGGCATGGGGCCTAGTAGTCAGTGAGAGAGGGGTTGGTTAGCGGGGTCATCAGTGGCTAATGACAGCGCCACATTGGGTTCGCCGGAGTTCCGCCGGCGGCGACCAAAACGCGGCGGAGGGCTTCGGGATTTCGCTACGAGGGCCGGTTTGGCACGCGGGAAGCATCTACGGGGAGCTAGTAGGGTGGCGCATCCAACGGTGGAGGCGGTCGGAGCTGGGGTGGTCTGCAGAGGCATCGGCAATGAGCGAGGCGGCGGCCAGAGCTCGGCTTCGTGCAAGCGTGGTGCTAGAGCAGGAAGGCGAGCGCGTAGAGGGCTAGGTGGCCTCCTGGAGGCACCAGGAGTGTGATGCGATGCAAGGGTGTGGGTGATTCGAGCTCAGGCCACGGTGGCGACAAAGCCGGGCGGCGGTGAGCTCCGGTCATGGCGGGAACGGCGCTACGGCACGCAAACGACGATGGGAGAAGGGGTAGAAGGGAGAGTGGCTCACGTCGCTTGCAACAGAAGGCTCGGCATGGTCGGGGCTGCTCTGGAGGTGGCGCATCGACGACGGCGATCTCCGGCGATCCGAGGGAGAAGATGACGACGTGAAGGGGACACAGAGCTTCCGGCGAGGCGTGACTCGGTGAGGATGAACAGGAGAACGAGGCGGAGCTCTTGGACATGGCGGCGGGGTGAGGCAGTGACGATGGCTGCGTCGGCGAGCGGCGCCGTCCTATGGCATGCTTGGGGAAGAGAGCAGAGAGGGAGAGGGGGTCCTGGGAGAGAGGGGGGTCAGCACGGGCCTTGTCCACGTCTCCTGGGTGCGGGGTTGGGAGGAAGGGGGCGTCGACACAAAGAAGCAGGAGGTGGCCGCGCGTGTGTCAGCGCGCGGCGAGCACGCGCCCTCCTGCCCACTGGCAGGAGGTGCGGGACGATTGGCAGATGAGCCTGGTGGGCTGCTACGGAGCCAGGCCAGGTCAGGTAAGCCTGGGTAAGCTTTCTGTCTTTCTTAATTTCTGTTCTGTTTTCTATTATTTATTATTTGCCACTATTTTGCAAATTCAAAAGAATTCAAAACAATGCCAAATATTCTCTGACCATTTTTATATTGCTTATGGACCTTTCCAAAAGCACACAAAAATATATCAGATGCATTTGGAGATATATTCCATATACTAAGAATATAAACCCAAATTCAAATACATTAGTGATTTAAATTCAGTGCCCAAAATATTCCACAAAAATGTTCACTATTTTTGGTTTGGTCTCAAGCCTTGCCAAAAATTATCAAACATTGATGGAAGCATTTTGGGTTCAATGAATGCAATTTAAAGGGTTCTTGGCCTTATTTTAAATTGATTTCTGAGGCTTTCACTTTCCTCATTTCAAGTTTCTTGAAATTAACAGGATGCATGATGCTCACTGATGCAACTATCTGCAAACAATTCTTGGGCTGTGACAACTCACCCCCACTAAACAAGAATCTCGTCCCGAGATTCAAGACGTGAGGTAAGAAGACAGAGGGGACACAAAGCTAGCACAATCTTCATGATCCAATTGCCCTTCTCGAAGATGTTGATTTGTTGCTTCATGTTGATCTTGACGTGTTTGCCTTCGAGATCTTTGTCCAACACGATGATGACAGGAAGAAACTCTATAGGAATCGATCTTCTCGAAGATCGAGCACTCAAGATCAACTCATGGAGGGAGATGAAAAAATGTCTCTTGAGCTGAGACACAAGGCACACATCAGGGGGGGAAAGGAAACAGATGGTGATGGCTCAATTTGGTTGACAACAATTTCGCGCTTAATTAGATGGTGAGGGGGGTTTCAAAGTAGTGAGGAGTTAAGTTGCCCATGATACCATAACGGGGCACCTTAGTGAAGGTGACTCGTAGAACTATTCCCTTAAGTGGCAAAAAGAATTACTTTTGATACCAAGATCATTGGAACTTTTTATGCCAGCCTAAGGCAATCACAAATGATGGTTTGAAGGAGTTCGAAGGAATGGCATACTCAGATCAGAAAGGAAACTATGGTTATGGAACAACTCGGCAAAGGGGAGGCACATTCCAACTAATACCAAGGATATAACCTAGTGTCTGAGTATGCTGTCAAGAACTTGAGCATTTCCAAACTCATCAAGGTTTTACCAACATCTGTGCCGAGGATCTTGGCAACACATCATACTACCATGATGAATAATGATGGAGGAAGCATATGCAAAGGAAGATAGCACTTTCTCAGGTGTGTCCTTAGCACTGCCAAGGAATAAGACCTGGATGATTGACCGAGAGACATTTAGCACTCCGCTTCCAATGTTCTCCTTGATGTTCTAGCTTCCACGCTCATGTTCAAAAAAAACATCAACATGGCCATCAAGAAAGGTCGGACTTCGGGAGCATGAAATCCATAAGGAACAACTTCTAGAATAAGTCGTGTGAAATCCTCATGGGGAGTGACCAAACGGCTTAATCAAGATACTACAATAATAGTGCTTCCAACTAGGTGCGTCCACTTCACTGGAACCTATATCATAGTTCTTGGAAGAAGTTCCAACCATCTTATCTGCCTGAGATTCAGATCTGGTTGGTAACGGAATATTTCAGACAGCATGTCCGGAAAGGAAAGGTTGCAACACAAATCGACGAGATGATGCTGCGAGATTCTCGGGAAATGAACTACGGTAGTAAGCTCCAAAACATGAGCTAGTTCTGCTACACATGTGAACATGTTGTCCCAGACAAGCATGACCATGTAGTAGTCTTATAATAAAAACACTACCGAGTTCAGGTGGGAAACCATCATTGAGTATAACAAAGTCCTTGCATAAGGCATGCTCTTAAGAAGGAACTTCTTCTCCTTGAACAAATCAATCAGTGGCTCGGTGTGCTAGGAACACATATGGAGTGGAGGTAATTAGTCTACCAAACCATAGAATACTTCGCACGATGCATGACTGACTTGGGATGATTCCAAAAGAAGCAAAAACAAGCTCCCTCGAATTCACCGCGGAAACTTGCATCGATTGCACGTGAACTTAGAGGAAGTCACTACTTTCATCCAAGCATAAGCTTCATGAACGGAACACAAAGGCATTGCTTACAAACTTTCCAATACTAGGTTGATGCTCAACATGAATCATGGGGAAGACAAAATGCTACTGATGGGCTTAACAATAACTTATCGGAGTTTCCATATCACTGGACTTCCACCATCATGTGAACACGGTGATAGCATTGGTCAGACCCAAAGGATGTAATGGTGTTTTCTCGAGGGATCAACCACGAGTAAGACAACATTACGAACATCGTTGGTTCTGATTTGATTTGACGATAGCCCATACTCAAATCAAAGTTGATAAGACAATAGGTCCAACAAATGATCACAGGGACCAATCGATGAAGATATCATCTTTCTTCAACACGCACACACACACAAAAAGATATCCCTTATCATGAACTAAGTGAGACAAGCTTCCATCTTCCAACTCTCCAAGTTGTTGTTTAGCTTAACCAACTAGCTTAGGGGTATCCAACACAGATTCTTGGAGAATGGATGGTTTAGAGAAAAACCAACATGATCACGAACTCAACATAGCGATCGGGGAACAACCTGGTAATACTTCCGAGAAGATATTCGGAAAATCACGAACCACCGATATGTTATTTAGCTCAAGATCAATCTTGCTTTTCAGGGCAAGACGATATGGTCAAGGGAGCAAGGGATTGACACAATCCTAACTCATTGATCAAAGAGTGCACCAGGAAATATGGACTAGGTAGCAAGATCAATCTTAGAATGGTAGTTCAATAACCAACATGCTAAGAATGAGAATATTGTCCATTTACTACCAAGCAATGAGTTGCTCGGAGTATTGATTTCACACATCACAATTCACTTGTCGGCATTCCGGTTACAACAACACGAGGACCGAGGAATGAATGACGATGGTGAGAAGTATCACTGCATCAAGAATTCATAAGAGGTGGTGTAATTCTCAAGACATCCTTGACATAAAGATGGTAACACTCCAAGGTAGAACAAAGCAAAAGCTGGATTGGCATTTTGATCCATGGCATACAACTACTTTGACCAAATCCTAGAACTGGATAAGGTACTGGAGTTTGTTTCTCCTAGTCATTCCGGAATAGAATGGCTTGACGGACCACAAGAACGATAGGCACCGATGAACGAATGCTCACATACTCTTGACTATCAATTGATAGATGAAGGTTGGAATACAACTAAAGAGAGACAAATCAAAGGAATATATGTTTTTCCGAGTTGTGGATGCATAGATTAGTATGTCGAGCGAAGCTCAACATTTCATCCGGATAACCCATGCGGAAAGGGTAGAACTGGCAGATTCACAATCTAGGATGGAGAACTCATCAAGAGCACTCTGGTTGTGATCTTTTGGTTCAAACGAACTTCTGCCATAAGCAGTTCATAGTATTTGGAAGAAGAAAATACCACAGACCTCGAGGACTATCGCAAAGGTTACTAATATTCTAAAGGAACTAGCAAACACTATCAGCAGAAAGTAAGTGGAGTGAATCTTGGGTCAGGAACCCAAGAGTAGAATACCTACTACTAAATGGCATCGCGGGATGCTTTCGAGAACAATGGCTAGAACCATCTCACCGGGAATACAAAGCATTGCTAGATTACTAGGTGACTCTCTAAGACACCTAGGGTCATAATAATGGCTCCAACATATATGTCGAGGCAACGGAATACCTCAACAGACCGATTGGTGTGCTTAATCTGGCCCAAGGGAACGTCGAGAACGGAAAGAAGGGGTTTGCAAATGCATCAGACTATTTAGAGACATGGGGCGACTCGGACATCATAACGGCTGTAAATGCTCAAAAAGATTTGAGACATCCTGCAAAATGGTGGCATAACCACTCAACAACACAATAGCAAGGTTCCGAGACCAACTGCTAACACAGGAGATACTAGGAACTGAACTGAGACTCGAATCCATCATTCCTATAAGTCTCTAGCATAGTAACTCGTCATCCTAAGAGATAGAAGAGAAGCCTAGTTCTTAACCCCGTAGAAAAGATAAGATGACTTAGATCAGAAGGTCATGAGGATAAGGAGTAAAAAGAGCCTTATGTTCCCTTCCACAATCAATTCCCTTACATAACTAAAGCATTTCTAGACACGACTTCGACCAGCTTGGCTTGCTAATCCTAAATGCAGCCTAGCTCTGATACCAAAGCTGTCAGGACCCCGATTCCAAGTCATATCGATCTAGCCGGTAACACCTCATATCACTTTGCGGCCTCACGCACGGTATTCCACGGGTGTCTCCTTACCATGGACCGGGAAAGTTTGTGCCTTTTGGCTCACATATATGATAGTGTCGCTAGCATCCATATGACAGAGAACCCGGGCCGACATGACTAGTCATGAACCCAAAAGTGGCACTAACTTACGGGGACAGGCATACATGAATCAACATCGAGCATGTCGGTCAGCAGCGTGTGAATCCAGGCTGTAGCACTGGGCTAATAGGACTCCAGTGAACCGGGCTATAGCAGGCTAGGCAGGACTCCGGATGTCACCGCATGACATTTCCCCGAAGAGACAGACACAGGAACGAAGTGAATCACATGCCGGCCAGTCAAGTGTTCCGGAGCAGTAGTGCTGGGCTAGCAGGACTCCGGTGAACCGGGCTGTAGCGGACTACTATGGCTCATGGAAGCACAAGACTACATTTCCCCATAAGAGAGGCTACTAAGGATAAACAACTAGGTTGTCGGATCCCACACATACCAAGCATTTCAATCATACACACAATATGCTCAATATGTGCAATACAACATGGCATCACAACAAGACTCTACGACTCAGAGTATTAATCATTAGGCTTCGAGGAGCGAGATATTACAAACATGGGTCTCATGACCCAACATACAGAGCATACAAGCAACAAGCACATGCGGAAGCTTAACTTGTCTGAGTACAAACAACTACAAATGAAGAAGGCTCAGAAGCCTGACTATCTACAAGACCCTCCCAAGGGTACAAGATCGTAGCTGAGGTAACAAGCTAAACGTCGAAGTCCACGTGGAACTACTAGCGAGACTGAAGTCTCTCTGCAAAACATAAAATAAGCAAATGTGAGTACAAATGTACCCAGCAAGACTTACATCAGAACTAACTACATATGCATCGGTATCAACAAAGGGGGTGGTGGAGTTTAACTGCAGCAAGCCAGCTTTGACTCAGTGGCTAACCTGAATTACGACTGCAAGTAACTCTTTTGAGGTGGCACACATGAGTCCACAAATTCACCATACTAATACACCACTATGGATCCGCTCCCGTCTCCCTGCGAGAACGCCATCCATAGAACTCACGCTTATCTTGCGAGTTTTAGAGTATCCACTTTCAATTGTCTATGAACTATGCAAGGGGTCCAAGTTTCCATATCCGAGGAATCCGGGTATTTGAATAGATAATGATAACCCTACAGGGGTGTACTTCTTCACACACGCTCTCGCCACTTATCGCCCTGTACACGTCATGTACCTCGGCAACCTTCAAGCGGAAGCTGGGCGAGGGAGTCGGCCACGACCTGACTAACCAACAAGTCTCTAGTCCAGGTTTATCACCTATTCGGGTTCCATCCACAAGGAGATCTGACCGGGGTGTCGCTCACGGCCCCAAACGATGTGAGCAGGGTTCCCAAGCCCACCATCCGGGTGCCACTTGGTACACCGTGCCACTGTGCCTAGTCTGTCCCAAGCCCACCTGTATCGGGTGCCACTTGGTAGACTACTAACACTACCTACAAACACCAGAAACTAGTTGCAACTCCTGGACAGAGATCGAGTTGATTAATAAGCCGAGAGGGGCCGAGTTACCAGAACCCAATGTGTGGTAGTAACTGTTCATGGATCACAAACACAGAACTCAGTTCCTGAGGACGGCTGCAATGAGACAACCCACCATGTACTCCTACATGGCCTCTCACCGCTACCTTTACCAAATCGTGTTCACACACTTAGCTCTTAACGGTAGGACATATTCACCACATTCCTATTCATCCCCGATGAATCAGACCTGACTCAACTCTAAGCAGTAGCAGGCATGTCAAACAAACATGAATGAGTAGGCACATTAGGGCTCAAACAACTCCTACTCATGCTAGTGGGTTTCATCTTTTTACTGTGGCAATGACAGGTCATGCAGAGGAAAGGGGTTCAACTATCGCAACATGTAACAGTTGAAACGTTGTTTTCCTAATGCAGTAAAAGAGAGCAGGAGCGAGAGAGTGGGATTATATCGGAATGAACAAGGGGGGTTTTGCTTGCCTGGCACTTCGGAAGATAATATAGTTCTTCATCGGTGTCATCGATCTCATCGTCGGAACATCGTCTACTGAGAGGGGACAATCACTGGCAACTGAGAAAGAACACAATCAATGCAATGCCACAATATGATGCATGATCATGACATGGCAATATGTTGTGATTTGAGCTAATGAATCTACCTATGATTTAAATGAAGTTGGTTCGAATACATGATTCAAATTCCAACTCCATATATGATTATTTAAATGCCCTTTATTTGTTTTGTCCAAAACAGAGGAAAAACATTGTTCAAACATGCATGAAAATGGTACATATGGATTCCTTGAATTTTTCTCATAATTTTTCATATATAAATTATTTGATTTGGAGTTACGGTTGAATTTCTAAGATTTTCAGAAGTTTGGGGTATTTTCTAAAATTTATAAATCATTTCCGATTTATTTTAATTCCAGAAAACTTTATTGCGTCAGCACTGTGTCATCATGACATCATCAGGTTAACAAGGCGCGGTCCAGGTCAAACCTGACGTGTGGGGTCCACACGTCAGTGTAACAGGGCAAGAACAGAGGCTGACCTGTGGGTCCAAGTCAATGCTGACATGGCATGGTCAACTGACAAGGTGGGGCCGGCTGATTTAATCTAAGCTAATCAGGGAATAAATCCCAGGGTTAGTTAGGGCATGGGGCCTAGTTGTCAGTGAGAGAGGGGTTGGTTAGCGGGGTCATTAGTGGCTAATAACAACGCCACGTTGGGTTCGCCGGAGTTCCACTGGCGGCGACCAAAACACGGCAGAGGGCTTCGGGATTTCGCTACAGGGGCCGGTTTGGCGCGCGGGAAGCATCTACGGGGAGCTAGCAGGGTGGCGCATCCAACGGTGGAGGCGGTCGGAGCTGGGGTGGCCTGCAGAGGCACCGGCGACGAGCGAGGCGGCGGCCGGAGCTCGGCTTCGTGCAAGCGTGGCGCTAGAGCAGGAAGGCGAGTGTGTAGAGGGCTAGGCGGCCTCCTAGAGGCACCAAAAGTGCGATGCGATGCAAGGGCCTGGGTGATTCGAGCTCAGGCCACGGCGGCGACAAAGCCGGGCGGCGGTGAGCTTCGGTCATGGCGGGAACGGCGCTACGGCACGCAAACAACAATGGGAGAAGGGGTAGAAGGGAGAGTGGCTCACAGCGCTTGCAACAGAAGGCTCGGCATGATCGAGGCAGCTCTGGAGGTGGCGCATCGATGACGGCGATCTCCGGCGATCCGAGGGCGAAGACGACGACGTGAAGGAGACACAGTGCTTCCGGCGAGGCGTGGCTCGGTGAGGATGAACATGAGAACGAGGCGGAGCTCTTGGACATGGCGGCAGGGTGAGGCAGTGACGGTGGCTGCATCGGCAAGCGGTGCCGTCCTATGACGCGCTCGGGGAAGAGAGCAGAGAGGGAGAGGGGGTCCTGGGAGAGAGAGGGTCAGCACGGGCCTCGTCCACGTCTCCTGGGCGCGGGGTTGGGAGGAAGGGGGCGTCGACACGGTGAAGCAGGAGTGGCCGCGCGTGTGCCGGCACGCGGCGGGCACGCGCCCTCCTGCCCACTGGCAGGAGGTGCGGGACGATTGGCAGATGGGCCTGGTGGGCTGCTACAGAGCCAGGCCAGGCTAGGTAAGCCTAGGTAAGCTTTCTGTCTTTCTTAATTTCTGTTCTGTTTTCTATTATTTATTATTTGCCACTATTTTGCAAATTCAAAAGAATTCAAAACAATGCCAAATATTCTCTGACCATTTTTATGTTGCTTATGGACCTTTCCAAAAGCACACAAAAATATATCAGAGGCATTTGGAGATATATTCCATATATTAAGAATATAAACCCAAATTCAAATACATTAGTGATTTAAATTCAGTGCCCAAAATATTCCACAAAAATGTTCACTATTTTTGGTTTGGTCTCAAGCCTTGCCAAAAATTATCAAACATTGATGGAAGCATTTTGGGTTCAATGAATGCAATTTAAAGGGTTCTTGGCCTTATTTTAAATTGATTTCTGAGGCTTTCACTTTCCTCATTTCAAGTTTCTTGAAATTAACAGGATGCATGATGCTCACTGATGCAACTATCTGCAAACAATTCTAGGGCTGTGACAATATGTTGGGTTTGTCTCACAGCCAGCAGACTTGTGCATGCCATCAGGCATATCACCCTGAAACAAAGTAGAGAGATGACAGGTTTTGCACGTGTATAAACAAAGATGATAACTGTTCTGTCAATTCTATCCAATTTCAAATTAGAAAATAAAGAGTATGTTCAAAATATCAATAGCATAATTTGGCATTGTTCATAATGCGGGGAGCTTCACCACACTACTGGATTACCATGTCAACATAACAAGCATAGATGAAGGGCAAAGAAAATCATTGTATCTATTTTGGATAATGTGCATGGCATGTTGTTCATATCATCAGCCACATCAGTAAGATAAAACAGGAGATGACAAGGTGCAAACGTGGGCTGCTTCACCACACACTGGATTATAGATCCACAAAAGCAAGCATACATATAGGGAGTATTAAGTAATGTGCATGGTATGAATAAGGAATTTGGTTTTACAGGTAAAACTTAGAACTTACGGTTCTTACGAACATGCATTTTGGTAGAAACAGCAAACTAAACAGCAGTAAACGTTAGGGAGTATGAGCAAATTAAACAGCAGTTGAGGATAAAGGCTTTAGAAGGACTGACTTACATTAACAGTTAACACCGGCTTTATAATGCCCTTCTCCATGGCAAGGGAAGGATAACTCAAGAATTTCAGCACAGAATCTTCTTCATAAGCATTGCCTGTACTCTACATTTTGTAGAGAGTAATTTAGATATGATAATACTGGAAGGGATAGAGGATAATGAAGATAAGATGCAGATTGATGCTACATAATCAACTACCAATCCCTAGAAGTACAAGCGTTACAGGACAAAATGTACTGACAAGAGCAATGTGCTACACTTCTGCACTGGCATTGTCTGTGTATTCTACTTGTTGGTAATATTAAATATAGATCTGATCTTTTTTAGTAAATGGTGGGCGAGGGAGATAAGATGCAAAATGCTACAAAATGAACCAATACCTCTTCCCATAATACAAGAGTGTTTTGAACACTGGTGTACTGTACAAAATGTTTTTATATTATGGGACAAAGGGAGTAGCTGTTAATGTAAGTACAGTGATAGACCATGTTCAGTCCTTACAAGAGGACTGCAGAGCTAAACCTCTTCAAAAGCATTGGGTTGATTCTAAATTTATGTAAGAGTCCATACGGATCTTATAATGTCCACCAAATGGACAATTACGAGGCTAACATGTGCAGTGATGCTACATAATCAAACAGCTATGTAAGTAAGTATGGTCATACAGGGCGAGAGGTACTCAAAAGAGCAATGCAGTGTGCAGTATAGTTGCGAGATTCTGTGGTCCCTTGAGAACGAATGTTCTTTTGCTAACATTTTTCATACAAGTGAGACATTAAGGCAAATGTAGAAATGTAGTTCAAATTGTGATGTGATATCATAGACAGTACCTTACGCTGCAGCCGAGACCAATGTGTAACAAGATTATTCCAGTCACCGTCGGATAAATGTAGCACCGAAGACTTTACAGAAATTTCGTTCAGAGGCTTGCCATCGAAGTGCACTTGCCTCAGGTAGGAACGATACTTCATCAACGAGTGCTTGAAAAGCGCAACCAACCCTTGCTCGTCATCACAATCCAGTTTGCACCTCGCCTATTTAAAGGAATGAAATCTTGTGTCTTCTGTCAGCAGAAACATATGCAGTAATGACCATGAATAACATTAGTACATTACTTACATGTAAGTTGCGGAGGAAGACTGGAAATTGTTCTGTGTCTGCGGTATAATCTTTCCATGAAGGAAAGATGCGCACAAAGTTCCTGACAACAACATAAGCTTCGTCTTCTAAACTGGGAAGAAATGGAACAGGTGTCCTATTTGCTGCAATTGGGGCTCTCTCCGGTTCGAAAAGGGATTTGGCAAATGGATTTGGTGTACTCTTTGCTGGAATGGGGGTTTTGTGTCGTACAGCTGGTGCTATGTCAACTGGCATAATCATATTGTTTACTGCAGTTGGGGTCTGCTGAGTTGGGGCATCAGAAATGACCAGTGTAGTAGGGCTAGAGTCTGCTAGAGTTGGGGTATTTTGTGGGTCAGGTGATATTGCAACTACACCTAATGGGCTATTTGATTTATAAGGTGCCACTACCTTTTCCAAATACTTTGCTTGTGCTCCTCCATGATCAGCAATCGCCCTCTTCCTTTTGAACGTTTGATACACAAGAACAGCATTTGAATGGATAAATATGGTATGATGATAGATGGAATATGTGCTAAAAATGGATAGGCAGGGCATATTCACATACACGATGTGTAAACTAAGCTAATGGCAGTTCAACAAAGTAGAATCAATGCAAAGCATCAGTTGCAAGATATGTGCGAGCAATGTAACCTTGGAAAGTTAGAGCAAGTACCTTGATGGGTGAATTAGATAGGGCATATTCCTCTGACTCCTCCACTAGGGAGCTACATTGACTTAGGTCTCCCTCTAGCTCAGAATCACTGTTAGGATCATATTCTGAGCATGAATCTATAGGTGGAGAGTGTTTGCATTGCATTGCATCCAGACTTGATTTCAGTCCCTTAATGCCCAGTTTGACAGCCATGGCATTGTTCTGCTTTATTATTTTCATGCGCGCAAGCCCATAATCATTATGATGCTGTTCAAAATCTGAGATTCATGAAAACATAAAAAGTAGCCAGATTATCTATGGAATGCATTGCGGTTTCAACTCGGAGAGCGTCTCCCTATAAACCCCTGCATTTGCAAAGTTCACCTCCCCAGCCATGCTCACCAGACCACACACAGAGATACACACCCGAGCGGCGAACATGCATTTTCGAAACTAATTTAGGAACATTTAGCTGACCAATTAAACAACTCTGTTTTAATAATATCAGATTCGTATTTGAACAACTAAGCTTGTTTAGCTTGATGGGTGGAGCAGTGTTATTATGACATGAAGCATGTATTCTGATCGTATAGTGATCATAAAAGGGGGAAACTCTAAGCATATATTTTTTAGCAAAACAGGGTTTCCCCTCTGATTTCTATTAAAGAAACCACCACGGAACCAACATGATAAATTAAACCCTAAGCATGATCAATTAAACCATATTATGGCTGTGCCATGGCAGATTTGAAGCTACAAACCGGAGAAATGATATTTAGCATCCATTGTTTGCTTCGAACTAAGAACTAAATTCTAAGAGCTGAAAAGAAAATAGAGTAACCAAGTTAAGATCTATTTTCTGGTTGAGATCAAAAGGTTGAGGAGATATGAAGTACCACCTCTCTTGCGGCGCTGTGTAGGCATCGGGCGTGCGATGGCTGTCGGTGGCGTTGAAGCAGATCTGCGACGGTAGACGGGTGCATCGGGGGATAAGTCCCGTTGCGGTGGAAGAGAAGGTCATGTGAGCAGCCCCGACAAAGAGGACGACGGCGCCGATGAAGCAAGAGGACGCGATGCAAGGCTATTGGTCCCTCGTCGTGGATGAGAAACATCCATCTCTAGTAGTGGACGACGCGGTCTTGGTAGGCGCTCCGGCATGGTGGAGGACGGTGGTGATGGATGTGGTGGAGGACGGCGGCGATGGATGGGGTGGCGGATGGAGGCTGGTGTGGGAATGGGGTGTTCTAGCGCGGACGGTGTATGAATGGGAAAATGGAGGGAGAGGTACAGGGAACCATGTTTCTGGGACGCGCCTGTCTGAAATATGGGAAAGTTACGAACTTATCCCCCGTTTCAAATTTGGACGTCTCGTCGGTTGGGGACAGGACGGTAATCTCGCATCTCCCAAATATTTGTCGGTAACTATTTCGGGCGAGGAGAGGGTGTTTTGCCACCCACGGTTGGCGCCCACGGTGTATGAACGGGGCTGACAGGTAGGGCGGTAGTGTCACGTCTGATGGAAGTTACACATTTGCCCCTATTTAAAATATTAGCCTACATCTATTTCGGACGAGGAGAGGGTGTTTTGCCGCCCACCGTGTATGAATGGGGAATGGAGGGAGAAACAGAGGTCTTTCGGACGAGCTTGAATCAAATGAGTTTTGCCGCCCATGTTTGACGCCCACCGTGTCAGAATGGGCTCAGAGGCGGTCGTGTCATGTCTAATTGAAGTTACTAACCTACCCCTATTTAGAGCAGTGGAAATCGGGCCGATGGATTGTCCGTGTAATGGGTAGACAGTAATTTCCATCTCCCAAACACTTGGCTTCGGGCAGCCGATGTGGGAGTGGACATTTTGTTGTTTCTTTCGAATTTTGGGACAATAAGCATCCACGTTTACCCTGGCAACGAAATTCGAATCCATTTTGTATTCCTATATGAATCTTTATAAATCATTCTATATGTTTTTATATATCTTCAAAAGGACGACAAAGATGTATTCCACTGTCATATATGAATATGGTTCACAAATGCCGATACTCAAATTCAGAAACTAGAATCCAGTTTAAGGTGAATTCAAATATTTGGACCACTTCATGTCCAACTCAAATGTCACACGCAGCATAATGTGTACTCCCATTTAGATATGTACACAAGCGATGTATCAAGATTCAAATACCGAGTCAATCAACCAAGAATGTACGGAACTAACAGACATATAAACACTTATAGAGTATATGGATCAATAATATCAACTAACATACATAAGCCAGGCCGCTATACTTTTGTTTGGCTACAACAACATCCTTTTTTTAGCCAGCATCTTGGCCCTTTCCGATGCGTGCCACTTATGGTCCATCTATACTACTATTGTTGAATGCACATTCAGCCCGACTGGCATATTTGTAAGTCTGGCACAGCAATCCAAATGAAATGTCTCCGAGTCTTATCAATTAATACAGACTTGTGCTCAAATAAAATTACAAACAAAAAAACAAAAAAAACAATTATTACATGATCTCTAAAACAAATGGTTTGATTGATTACATGAACAGACAACACAAAGGTTATTCAACTACGGAAAGAACATTTCACCTATGATTTACCAAGTAGGAATTTAATTTCCTTTTTCCTTCAGGACCTTAACAATCTGGTCAGTCTCAGCTTGCTTCATTTTGAAATCCACCAAATATTTAATGGTTGTCTTGAGTACTGCTTGTGATTGTGCTGTTTGCTTCCTCAACATGTCAACTTCATCTCTAAGTGCAGAAGCAGAATCTCTTTCTACCACTAGTTTAGCCTCTAGATCATCAGCAGTTGGCAATTCATAATGCACGATTGGGCCAGTGCCACTGCTGTGGGATGATGCAATGTCCATGGGGACCTCGCTCTTTGATCTTGGGCTGACCTGTTTTGCCATTAAAGTTTCGATTGGATTCAGAAAAGTTGAAGTTAGCAAAACATCTCAACTGGGAGTTATAATAGCAAACTAGTTAAACAAACAAGGAATTAAAGAGTTTCAATTGGATGCTGAAAAGTAGATATTAACATCATTGTAACCCGCTGTTGCAGCAGCAAAGCAGTTAAACAAACAAGTAGATATTTAAGTTAAGGCAAACAGGTAATTCTTAACAGTAAGTATCAAACACATAGATATGCGCAGTTTACAATATGATTAATAGGCTGTGCCATTATGTAATCATTAGCAAACTAAATTAAGCCAAGCAACGTAATTGAACAATTTTGCAATAAGTGGCTAACTAAAATTCCGAGAAGCGGGTAACTGAACTGACGCTAGTTCTTTGTACAGGCACACTGCAACTTATTTTTCGCTTACAAGGTTGTACGAAGGAGTCCATGGCATCAATTGCTTGGATACGCAGTCCCAATACTTCTTTCTTCCCACACTGCATGGGTAAGTCGAATGGTTAATCTGGTAAGATGGTGCATCCTTGATATGTTATATGAGGTAGTGTAGTCAGACTAGCTGTAGCCAAACACATCACACTGGCTTTTACTGTATATTTCATGCGATTACTTTTGGCATATCGAGATCTAAGCAATCTACAATAGGATGAAAAGACTGGCATCCTTCACATTATTGGCGAACTCAGTTCATAGAAACAAGCAATTCAACCATTCTGTGGGTAAATCAAAAGCGTCACTGGAATATTTTTCACTATCCAATCATACACGCAAAAAGGGGCGACGCGACCATAGGGGCTGGTATGGGCGGCCGCCTCAGGTGGCTGGAAAGTGTGCACCTAGTTTGAGTCGTCCAGGTTGGCCCATGCTAGTTTTGTTCGTCTCAACGCACGAGCAGGCAATGTAAAAAATGAAGAAAAATGTTTCAATTTGGATGGGCCAATAACATAAGTGCAAGGCAGGCCCTATAGCAGGCTCGCGACCCAAACGAGCGCCTCCCATATCGATCGACAGCAGGAAAAATCCCAATTCATTCACTCCAGCCTCCAGTCTGGTTCGCTCCTAACCTAGCCGCCGCTGGATAGACCGACACAGCACTTCCTCGCACCCTCTTTGGAGGGCGGTCGCCGGGCTTCAAGCGAATGGAAGGACAAGAAGATGAAGATCCAACCCTGGGTGTAGCTTGCGTGGGAGGCAGCGGCGGCAGCACGGGCATGGCATCGAGCTTGCGCAAACGACAGTCGCAGCTTGCAAGAGTAGCATGCGCAACGAGCAGGTACATCACATCCCTGATTATATCTAATTCAACTCTTCAATTTCTGGCCAATAGTTAAACATGACGGTGTTGTAAAACTGCTTGTATGTAGGGAATCTATGAGAAAATGAAACCAATTTCTACTTATTTTATAACTCCCCCAATCAATACTGAACTGACTGAATCTGATGTATCTAATCAAGTTTCCAGTGCAAACATACAAGCTCATGTTGTTCTTGAGCCTGAAGTGTCTAATGAACAGACTGCTAATGAAGGATTTGATGCAAACATTTTACATGCTCCTGGTGATGAACATATAGTGTCTAATGAGGTATCTAATGCAAGCATTTTGCAAGATCATTGAAGGATTTAGTGTCTAATGATCATCTACTATGTTGAGAGAGACAGAGATTTGCAGGCATTGATGACAAGCAAATTATAGTGCATTTTCATAGCTTGAGGAAACGTCGAGGCCATCTACCAGAAAGTCCCCGTATCATGACAACATAGCATAAATACTTTTCTAATCTGTTGTTTGAAACTATTGGCATACTTGTGCAGGATAGATATATTGATATGCAGTTTGCGCACTGGTTATACGTGCAATTACACTTTGATATTTTCAGCCAGAGAACGAATAATTCAAGCAGGTACAGAAAATGTTTGTAGTCCTTGTACACCATGTTGCATTTTGTGTTTTTTGGTGCTTGCATCATTTAGTGTTTATAATCTGAACTACTTTGGATCATTAGCTGGTTTTCAAAGTGCATGTAGCTTCACATTTCTCAAGTTATGTTGATTTCCGGAGTGCAAGTGCCTTCGTATTTTTTAAGTTAAATGTTCACCCCTGGTAACTTGAATTCATGGATCAGCCACTGCGCACAAATCATACACGAATGCCAGTACGAATTAAATGAAATGCAGGGACTTACGTTAGCTCGTTGTACAGGCTCACTGTAGCTCTGCTTGCGCTTGGGATGTTCCATGTACAAGTCCATGTTACCACTTGCTTGGATGTGCAGGCCTTGTGCTCCTTGCATCCCCCTCTGCATTTTTGACACGGCGAATGGTTGATCAAATAAGAGGAATCGACCTTGATGTTGTACCAGAGGACAGATACTTACAAGGTTATACAGGTGTGCAGGATGTGTACCAGATCCCGTAGCGCCGTCATGCTTCGCTAAAATATGTATTTGCTTGTTTCAGATGATATCTCCAGAAGAAATAAGAGTTAAGGTCAGAGTTGCATAGGTGTGTAAGCTAAGAGAGCGGTGAAAGGATATCCAGACATCATCGGAATAGTGCACAAGGGAGTGATGTGTGGATACCTAGTTCGGGCCGGCGTTTGGGCATGCTCGCCTAGCTAGAATGCGGGTCACTTCAGAGCCGTTGAGGGTGATGCGCTGGCGTTGGCTGGTCGCGCACGGATGCAGATCTTGAGTGGCAGCGGAGCACTACGATGCGGTGGACGAGACCGTTGGTGAAGCCCCAAGGGCCTCGGGGGGCAGAGGTGCGACGATGAGCTCAGTGAAGTAGCCCCGGTGAGCTGGGAGACGGCGTCGATGAAGCGCACCTGATGCGGTGGAACTCAGTGTCTGTGAGACAGCGTTGGTGAAGCGCACCCGGTGCGGTGGACGAGGGCGTAGATGAGGTAGCTCCGGTGCGGTGGTGAAGCGCGACCGTCGTCTTTGTCGTCGCCGTCCGGCACAGAGGTGGGGAATGGTGGGGGAAGAGACGAGACGAGGGGCGATTCGAGGGTTGGCGGCGAATTAGGGATTTCAGCAATCTGGGCGCGGAAGGGGACGGTGGAGAAGAGAGATTTTGTAGGGCTGGAATTGGGGCCGCTAGATATTTCAATCAGAAACGTGGAAGCGCGAACTTATATTGTCGTCGTCCTTTTTTGGGGGGGAGGGGGTGGGTGGCTGGGTGCTACGCGTTCGTCCGACACACGCGACCACCCAGATAGGACTATGCTTCGGTGCCTTAAGGCACCTGCCTTGTGTCCATGACATATGGGCCCAACAGGTGGCTGGCCCACATGTCAGTGACCCAAAGGTAGTTGCCTTTAAGGCACCAAAGCAGCGTCCACCCCGACACGACCCTGGTTTGCCTGGTGCACCTACATTTGAGAATGCAAACGAATCTTCTTTCATTTGCAAACGAATATGTATGTATTACCATGCCCGTGTTTTCCTTGCAATAATTAGTCATCCGAAACGAGATACTCCATCCGTTCACTTTTGTAAGTCGTTTCAGACAACTTAAAATGAACTATTTTGCACATTGTCTGAAATGTCTTCAAAGTCTTATAAAAGTGAATAGAGGGAGTACTATAAATTAATTAATGAGGAGTTATTTGAAAAAAAATCGAAACGGTACCCACGCTAACGTGGATTAGAGTGTGTGTCACATAATTAGTTATTTGAATTAGAGTGTGTGTCACGTAGTTAGTTATTTGAATTAGAGTGTGTGTCACGTAGCGATCTCCAATTCTAACGTGGATTTCGCATTTCACTGTATCCATGCTACTTTTTTAATACAAATTCATATGTATATGATGAACACCATGGTAGTGAGAAAACTTTTGGATAGATTCAAACATATGACCTACAAAATAGCACAACAAACTGAGTCAATGTCAACTTTTTGAAACTTAGTATGGCACAAATTCGAAATAATTACCCGTATGCCTGGTCCTCGGTTCAAATCTTACAATGTACACCGAATTCAAACATCGATATTAAGTCTCATACTATGTACATTCAAATGTTGTTTTTAGCCCCCCCCCCCCCGCACAAACCCTACATACTTCCTGTATC